>NC_056523.1:198105440-198134241 GCF_019175285.1 Sceloporus undulatus
CACTACCTCTGGTTGAGGAAAATTAGAAGAAATCCTGGATCATTCCAGTGAGGGAATACTCTTACTTTGGTTAATGCATTTTTTGTCTACAGATTCATCAATTAGCAAAAGACTTACGTTCAAAACAGTACATGGTAGGATCCAATGCAGGTTCTCATTACTGGCGATGCAGTCAGTTTGAGGGAATCGCAGGCCATTATTCTCACTACCTTTTAAATCAGATTGTGATTTAGTTTGAACCAGTTCAAACAACCCTGGTTCCCATTTAGTCTGAATCGCTGAAGCGATTGAGAGGGGGGGGGGGCATGTGCTAGACCCATTTAACCTGCATTTTTGACACTGATTTTTTTCCCCGCTTCTCTTTTGCTAAATCGAATCTGCACAAGTGTGAACCACATGTGGATAGGAATCATAGAATAATAGAGTTGGAAGAGACTCCAAGGGCCATCCAGTCCAACCGCCTGCCATGCCGGAACTCTCAGTTAAAGCATACACGACAGATGGCCATCCAGCCTCTGTTTAAAGACTTCCAAAGAAGGAGACTCCACTACCCTCTGAGGCAGTGTGTTAAACTGTCGAACAGCCCTTACTGTCAGGAAGTTCCTCCTAATGTTGAGCTGGAATCTCTTTTCCTGTAGCTTGCATCCATTGTTCCATGTCCTGTTCTCTGGAGCAGCAGAAAACAAACTTGCTCCCTCCTCAATATGACATCCCTTCAAATATTTAAACAGGGCTATCATATCACCTCTTAATCTTCTCTTCTCCAGGCTAAACATCTGCAGCTCCCTTAGTCTCTCTTCAGAGGGCTTTATGGTTTTCAGACCCTTCACCATTTTAATCGCCCTCCTTTGGACACGCTCCAATAGATTCAAATTTCCCCTTCAGCCAGCTGGAACCGAATCATTTTGAATCAATTCATTTGTGAATGGGAGCCACAAGTGGATTATTTTGGAGGGAAAAAATGCAACCAGGGCAAATATAGTGGGGAAAAATGTGATCGGGGCAAATGTAGAGGGAACCACGCTCCACTGTCGAATCAATTCATTGATTTGGATCACACACTGATTTATCTATAAGTCAGAATGGGGCCTTGATGTTTCTGTTCAGACAGTGCAAGATCTTTCACATTTTGAGACACAATGTGGCAATTTAGAAGAAAGAGAACCGTAATTGCTTGCTTTGTTGTTGCCTGCCCTTACTCCATGACACATTCACAACTGATCTGAATAACTCTTTGAAAGACATTGCCTGCTGTCTGGAAGGGCTGGCTATTGCAGTTTGGCTTTAAAAAAAAAATTCAGCTTAGAAATCTCCTTGAAGAAAAGTAATTTCCTCTTACTGTTTTTCTTTGCAGGTCAAAGTGATCCTGATTCAGATGAAGACTGGGGAATCCTTGGGAGCAGCCCTCATCCCTGAAACCATACATGGAGTAGATTCACACAAACAGGAATCCCTCCATTCTAGTGGAAGAGAAAGGAGGGAGCTGGTGTGCCAAAAAGGATATTATCCCCACCCAAATGAAACCCACTGCTGCATAAAATGCCACAAAGGTATGATTAATGTGGTGCAGAAAATCTTTTTTTAGTTTCAGTTACATATTTTGATACACTTAAATCACTGTCAGTTTTTCTTGATTTCAAACATGTATTATGCCCCTTTTTTGTGTTGTCACTTAAACCTAAGCTGTTGTCCACTGAAAGAAGAAGTACCTGGAAATCTGGGATACACTGTTAATGGGTGAGGTTTTGCGACAGTTAATATTAGCCCAGAGGGAAAAGAAGAAAGATAATCACTTTGCAATAATTTCATCATACATTCAATGAAAGCTAATCTAGATAGAAAGCTAGATGAATGTAAAACTGCATACACAGCTCTGGGGTTGGGCCCATGTCTTCTACTGAATGATGGAAGGGGGACTTCTTTGGCTATTTAAAGACTTTAAAAAATATTTTTATTAAACAAAAGCACAAAGACATACAAAAATGTATATATAACTAAAACAAACAAATAAAAATGAACTAGAACAAATAAAATTACAATATAAATTTGAACTCCTAAATTAAAACTAATAAATATTACTGACCTCCCCTGCCTAATTAATGGATATATACCATTATTTAGTATACTTCCTTTATATGATATTATATTTGTGGTTCCACAATAACAAACTCTATTTGATTTGTATCTCCAATATAGCTGCAAACAAGCAATAAACATTTCTCAGTCTTTTTAAAAAGTATTCAAAGATGTCTCTTTGATCAACATTGTCATTTTATCCATTTCAGTCAGTTCAATTACTTCATCTGCCTTGTGTAGGAATAACAGTAGTCTTCCATCTCTGAGAATATGCTATTCTTTCAAGAGTTATCATATATTAATACTTCTTAATTTGATCATTCAACATTCCAAGTAAGAAGGTCTTTGGCTTAAATTGTATCTTTACTTTAAAAATATATTCCATCATACAATGAATCTGAGCTCAATATTTCTTTGCTTCAACACAGGTCCACCACATATCAAAAAAGTCCCGATTTTCTCATATTTCCAACATTTGTTTAAGCTATTCTTATACATTTAGATAACCCTACAGACGTTAAATACTGTACCAACTACATATCATTTTATAAAAAATCTCCTTTGGATAATAACTAAATGTAAATTTCAAACTCTTTGTCCCCATCTTTTCCCATTGCTCTATCTGGAGAACCAATATTTTGAGCCCATTTGATCATCATTTACCTATTCTTCTTCTGTTTAAAATCTCAACAACATTTTCTACATTTTAGCAGTTAAATGTTCATAATCAGTCCACAGTTGGATTTAAAACTCAGATCTAGTCATTTCAAACCCTTGCATTTTCAATCAATTTTGAATCTTTCTTTTAATTGTCTGTTAAATCATAGAATCAATTTAATGCAAGGCCTTTAGATTCCTAATTCTACATTGGTTATTTTCTATTTTCAATAAATCTTTATATGTCACCCATTTTTCTTTTACATTTATTTCTCTCTTTAACAACACTTCTATAGGAGAGCACCAAAGAGGTGACTTTGAATAAAATCTGTTTTTATATCTATTCCAAGTCTGCAGTAATGATCTTCTCACATAATGGTTGTTAAAATTAGAATCTACTTCTCCTTTTTCATTATACAAATAACCATGTAATCCTGAATTCAAATCGGAATTATCTAATTGTGTCAACCTTTCATTTGCCAAGTTTACACATTCTTTCAACCATATCATACAGCATGCAAAATAATATATTCTTAAATCTGGCAAGCCCAAGCTTCCTTTTTTTCCGTCTTGGAATATCTTGAATCTTACCCTTGATTTTTGCCTTGCCAGATAAAAGAAGACACATTCTTCTGCCATTACTTGAATGGAAGCATCATTTTGTAAAGCCAAATTTTTAGACAATATATTCATCTTACTTGTTGATATTCAACCCAATAATGACAAATGTAACTTTTTTCCATTTCTGCAAGTCTTTATTAATTTATTCTAGACTTGTACAGTCAGCCCTTCTTATACACGGATTTTTTATACACGGATTCAAGCATACACGGTTTGAAAATGTTCCAAAAAAGTATAAATTTACCTTGATGTTCCATTTTTTTATTAGGGACACCATTTTGCTCTGTCATTATACTTAATGGGACTTGAGCATACACAGATTTTGTTATACATGCGGGATCTTGGAACCAAACCCCAGCGTATAACAAGGATCCACTGTATACAATTATCTTTAAATAAATTTGAATCTTTTTCTGTGATACACTGCCCAATACTTAACCTTTTTCACAATCTGAAATTCTGATATATCTTGTAAAACCACATCGCAAGAATGTGGGAAATTATCAGGTTCTAAGATCAACCAAGACAAGACTGTGATTTTGACTAAGAATATGACTAAGATGGAACAAAAGATATTTGAAGGCTGTTTAAAGACTGTGCAGGAAAATGATGAACTATTCTCACAACTTCTCTTGAGGATGGCAAAAGAGGGTGAACCCTCACTATGTCATTGATGGGTAGCCCTCCCGCTCATCAACTGTGGCTATGTTTGAAAGTGCTCAAAAGCTGTTCCAGAAATATCTAGTTAAGAGGATCTCAAGGGATTCTCAGAGCCAGGGTGGAATTAACATTTACTGTGTGAGCAGCAGCTTTTGCCCCTTTGTCCTCCTAAAAATCCTTAATTTGCAGACCATGAAGTAACTCAGCAAACAGTTGGCTGGCTGTCCAGTTACCAAATTTATTCAGGAAGTGTGAGTCTATAACTTCTGCCAGACCAGCAGTTTTCCATTTCGAGAGATGGGAGGGCTAAAAAGTGGAGAGCAGAAGTGAGCCCTTGTGATGTCACAAGGAAGAGGATTTATGTAACAGTTGCAAAATTAAGCATTTGTATGTGTGAGAGAGTTGAGTTAGACAATGTGGGTTTTCCACGCTGCTGCATAAGCAATATGTACAACATATCAATGGCCAGAGGGCCTAAACAGGTTGTTATACTAACCATACTAATACATACTAATCTGAGTGTTTTCAAAGAACAGTACATCAAATACATAATTGTTATTGAAATATCTTCATCTGAAAATAAGAATGGTTGAGAAACTAATTTGCCACTGATTCTGTTCATTTCTGTTACTACTAAATGATAGAATAATTCATTGACAGAAAAGTGCCTGAATGGTTGTGTATGAACAAGTCTTATCTGATGTTCCATTACAGATTTGGAAAGATGAACTTGTGACTTCAGACATCACTTCCCCTAAAACAGTATTGTGATAATCCAAGTTCCTGAGGAGTTACCCATGGCTTTTATAAACAATGAGGCTGGACAGACCCGGGGGGGGGGGGGGGGGGGGGGCGGACAGAGGCCGCATCATTGCTGCGGCAACCGCATGCCGCGACAACAATGCACTTAGAAAAAGAAGCTGCAAAACGCGGCTCCTTTTTCTGACGCTGCAAAGGCGCCATTAGTGCCCAGGAGTGGCATGCTGACGTCCGTGGTGCGCTGTGCCATTTGGACGTGCACAATGCATGTCATCAGCGCATGTGCCATCAGAAGGCACACATGCCAAAATGGCACCAGGAGAGCGTGGTAGGGCTTCGGCGCCTGGGGAACGCTCCGCTCTCCCAAGCCCTTAAATTGGCCCCAGGCATAGCGCAAGTCTATACCAAGCCAATAAGTCCAACCTCATAATAATCATTTGATAAGTTTTTTTCTAAAACAATACTGAGGAAGACCCTAGGTTTTAAAGTACTTGTCCAGTAATCAGACAGTTTGTAAGTTCATACTTAGCTTAAGTCTCCCAGACTTCACAGATTCATAATCAAGCCGATATTTTTGTAGGGAGCATCAATTCTCAGAGGTTTCCATTTAGAGACAGTGTGGTGTAGTGGTAAGATTATTGGATTCTGACTTGGGAGAACCAAATTCTAAATCCCCACTGAAGCACTGAGGGGTGGAGCAAGCTTGTTTTCTGCTGCTCCAGAGAGAAGAACACAGAACCATGGATGCAAGCTACAGGAAAAGAGATTCCACCTCAACATTAGGAAGAAAATCTTAACTGTAAGAGCTGTTTGAAAATGGAAGATGCTCCCTCAGGGTGTGGTGGAGTCTCCTGCTTTGGAGGTTTTTAAACAGAGGCTGGATGGCCATCTGTCAAAGGTGCTTTGATTGTGAGTTCATGCATCACAGAGGTTTGGTCTGGATGGCCCTTGTGGTCTCTTCCAACATATGAGTCTATGAAAATCACTAGGTGACTTTGGGCCAGTCAGCCACTGTGAGCTTTACCTCACCTGGTTGTTATGAGAATAAAGTAGAGATGAGAAGAGCCTTGTACTGTATGACACATTGAGCTGTTTAATGGAAAGGCAAGATAGAAATGTAGTTAATAAAATATATAATATTTTTGAAAATTACAGTTGGCCCTCCACATTTGTGGCTTTGACTTTTGCAGATTTGATTACTCACGGATTTGATTAATATGTTCTCTTTAGGAATCTCTAGGTCCTCCAGCATGACTATCACGAACCTCTGTTGTAGGTTGAGCATAGAGTTGTGCTGGAGGACCTAGAAATTCCTAGAGCGGACTCTTCTCTAGACATTTTTAGGTCCTCTGTTGTGATTATATCATCAACGTCTGCCAAACATTGTCCATAGAGTTGCACTGAAGGACCTAGAGATTGCTAGAGAGGTATTCTCTCGTGTCCCCATAAACTGCTTGTGATGGTAATGGGACTGAGAGATACGGTTTGCCAAATATCCTGAATCTGAGCTATAGAGAACTTTATAGGTCATTACCAGCACTTTGAATTATGCCCGGAAACAAACTGGCAGCCAGTGGAGCTGTTTCAGCAGGGGCATTCTGTGGTCTCTGTAACCTACTCCTGTTAACAGTCTGGCTGTGGCTGTTTGAATCATAGAATCATAGAATCATAGAGTTGGAAGAGACCGCAAGGGCCATCTAGTCCAACCCCCTGCCATGCAGGAATCCAAATCAAATCATCTCCAACAGATGGCCATCTAGCCTCTGTTTAAAGACCTCCAAGAAAGGAGACGCCACTACACTCCGAGGGAGTTTGTTCCACTGTCGGACAGCCCTTACTGTCAGGAAGTTCTTCCTAATGTTGAGGTGGAATCTCTTTTCTTGTAGCTTGCATCCATTGCTCCGGGTCCTAGTCTCTGGAGCAAGTGAAAACAAGTCAGCTCCCTCCTCAATATGACATCCCTTCAAATATTTAAACAGGGCTATCATATCACCTCTTAACCTTCTCTTCTCCAGGCTAAACATCCCCAGCTCCTTAAGTCATTCCTCATAGGACATGGTTTCTAGACCTTTCACCATTTTACTTGCCCTCCTTTGGACACATTCCAGTTTTTCAACATCCTTTTTGAATTGTGGCGCCCAGAACTGGACACAATATTCCAGGTGGGGCCTGACCAAAGCAGAATAGAGTGGCACTATTACTTCCCTTGATCTAGATAAGATACTCTTACTGATGCAGCCTAAAATTGCATTGGCCTTTTTAGCTGCCGCATCACACTGTTCACTCATGTTCAGCTTGTGGTCTACTTGGACTCCCAGATCCCTTTCACACATAGTCTCGTTCAGCCATGTGTCTCCCATCCTATATCTGTGCATTTTATTTTTCCGCCCTAAATGCAGTACCTTGCATTTCTCCCTGTTGAAGTTCATTTTGTTAGCTGTGGCCCAATTTTCTAGTTTATTCAGGTCATCTTGAATGTTGATCCTGTCCTCTGGAGTGTTAGCTACTCCTCCTAATTTGGTGTCATCTGCAAATTTGATAAGTATGCTCCCAATTCTGTCATCCAGGTCATTGATAAAGATGTTGAATAGCACTGGGCCCAGGACAGAACCCTGTGGGACCCCACTGGTCACTTCTCTCCAGGATGAAAAGGAGCCATTGTTGAGCACCCTTTGCGTTCGGTCAGTCAACCAATTACAAATCCATGTAACAGTTGCCTTGTCTATCCCACATTTTATAAGCTTGTTAACAAGAATGTCATGGGAAACTTTGTCAAAAGCCTTACTGAAATCAAGATATACAATATCTACAGCATTTCCTTCATCTACCAAGCTAGTAATTTTATCAAAGAAAGAGATTAGATTTGTCTGGCATGACTTCTTTCTCTGAAACCCGTGTTGACTTTTTGTGATTATGGCATTGCCTTCTAGATGTTCACAGACTCTCTTTTTAATGATCTGCTCTAGAATCTTTCCTGGTATGGATGTCAGACTAACTGGACGATAATTGTTTGGATCCTCTTTTTCCCCCTTTTTGAAGATGGGGACAACGTTTGCCCTCCTCCAGTCTGCTGGGACTTCTCCTGTTCTCCAGGAGTTCTCAAAGATCATTGCCAATGGCTCTGATATTACTCCTGCCAGTTCTTTTAATACCCTTGGATGTAGTTCATCTGGTCCTGGAGATTTATATTCATTTAGATTAACAAGATACTCCTCTACTATCTCCTTACTTATTCTGTACTGAAATTCCCCTATTCTGTCCTCTGCTCCATTATCCTCAGGTTGAGCACCCTTTTCCTTTTTTGAGAAGACTGAGACAAAGAAAGTGTTAAGTAATTCTGCCTTTTCTCTGTCCCCTGTTAACATTTTGCCATCCTCTCGACGCAGTGGCCCTACCATTTCCTTCTTCTTCCTTTTGCTGCGGACATATCCAAAAAAGCCCTTTTTATTGTTCTTAACCTCTCTAGCAAGCCTGAGTTCATTCTGCGCTTTAGCTTTTCTGACTTTACCCCTACATGTGCTTGCTATTTGTTTGAATTCCTCTTTGGTGATTTCCCCATTTTTCCATTTCTTGTACATGTCCCTTTTTAATCTTAGCTCAGTTGAAAGTTCCTTAGTCATCCATCCTGGTTTCTTGAGACACCTCCCATTTTTCTTTCTCACTGGAACTGTTTGGAATTGTGCCTTCAGTATCTCTCCTTTCAGAAACTCCCATCCATCCTGAACTCCCTTCTCTTTTAGTGTTCCTGACCATGGGATCACCCCCAGTATTTCTCTAAGTTTAGCAAAATCTGCTCTCCTAAAGTCTAGGATGCGTGTCTGGCTATGCCTGGCTTCTCCTTTCCACTGTATAACAAACTCCAAGAGAACATGGTCACTTCCACCTAAGGATCCCACCACTTGCACTCCATTAATTAGGTCATCCTTGTTGGTTAGGATCAGATCTAAAATAGCTGATCCCCTTGTTGCCTCTTCCACTTTTTGGACCATGAAATTGTCTTCCAGGCAAGTGAGAAATTTACTAGACCTTGAGGATTTGGCTGAGTTTGACTTCCAGCAAATATCAGGATAGTTGAAGTCACCCATCACTACTACATCTCTCTTTTCTGAATGTGTGGTTATCTGTTCTAGAAAGACATCATCCAATTCCTCAGTCTGACTTGGAGGTCTGTAGCAGACTCCCACAATAATGTCCTTGTTGTTTCTTTGCCCTTTAATTTTTATCCAGATGCTCTCTACCTGGCTTCCAGGATTGATGTCCTGGATCTCTTTACTGGTGTAAATGTCCCTGATATATAAGGCTATTCCTCCTCCTTTCCTGTTTGGCCTATTTCTCTTGAAAAGGTTATACCCCTCTATTTCCACATTCCAATCATGAGACTCATCCCACCAGGTTTCAGTGAGGCCCATTATATCATATTTGCTTTGTTGTGCTAGCAGTTTGAGTTCATCTTGCTTGTTTCCCATGCTCTGTGCATTAGTGTAGAGACAACGCAGACCATGTGTCCTCTTGACTTTCTGCCTGTGCAAGTTTTTTTGCCTCTCACTTTTGGGTCCTTGCCCTGTTTGGCTTGTTCCCTCTGTGTCAGTTTGCCTATTTTCTCCAGCCCTTTTGGCTTCCAGAATACTGTCTCCCTCCCCCACATAACTCAGTTTAAAGCCCTCCTGATCAAATTTTTGAGACTATTGGCAAAAACGTTTTTCCCAACTGGCGTGAGATGCAACCCATCCCTTGCCAGAAGTCCGTCCTCATGGAACCTCAGACCATGATCCAAAAATCCAAATCGTTCTTGGCGGCACCATCTGCAGAGCCAGTTGTTTACATCCGCTATTTTCTTCTCCCTTCCGGGACCATGACCTTCGACTGGGAGAAGAGAGGAGATGACAACCTGTGCATCCACCTCTTTCAACTTCCTACCCAGAGTCTCATAATCCCTTATGATATTCTGAAGGCTGTGCCTTGCAGTATCATTGGTTCCCACATGAACAAAAAGAAAGGGGTAATGGTCAGTAGGCTTGACAAGTCTTGTCAGCCTCTCTGTCACATCATGGATCTTTGCCCCAGGGAGACAACACACCTCCCGAGACATCTTGTCAGGCCCATAAACCACTGGTTCAGTGCCTCTCAGCAAGGAGTCCCCCACGACCACCACTCGCCTCCTCCGAGGCTTAGCAGTGGCTGTTCCCTTTGGTAGTACTTCCAGGGTCCCTTGCTCTGTCCCTGAAGTCTGTTCCTGCAGCTCTTCCTCATCATCCTTGATAACAGAGAGAGATTGAAATCGATTCTGTAGCTGTAAGCTCACAGAACGTTCCCTGGTTTCCCTAGTTTTGTGTGTGACACTCCTCCAACTATCTACTTCTGTAGTATGTGAAGTGACCTCCTTCTCCCTAGCAACTTCCTCTGTGTGTTTCATGACCGTCTGGTCCTTTCTGGTCAGAAAAACCTCTTGCTCCCTAAGATGCTGAAGTGTAGTGACCTGGGCCTCCAACTTCTGTACTTTCTCTTCTAAGAGGGCTACCAACTTGCACTTGGGGCAGGTGAAGTTCCCCATATCTCTAGGCAAGAAGACAAACATCCCACAAGTGATGCAGGTGACTGCAGCAGGTCCTTCAGTGTCCATACTGAGAGTCTTAAGGAGGCACTGAAACAAGACTGTGGGCTCCCCCTGCTAAATACTAGTGTAAAGTCCCCTGCTGGTTTGACCTTTGTCCCCAAACTCTGTTAGTGTGCTCAGTCAACTGGGACTACTATAGTTATGAACAGAGCTCCTTGCTACTAGCTAGTTCTGTTTCTCTTCCTCTGAGCAAGTCCCCAGAAGCCCCTTAAGGGAGCAGTGAACAGAAAGTGTAAAATTGAAGATGTCCTCCAGCACTGTGCAAAGGTGACCTTTTCCTGTGTACTCCAAACCCTACTAAACTATAAAAGTAAAAATAAGTGTGAAAAGAAAAATTTGTGCGCCGTTAGGTGCGCGCCTCCACCAGCAGTTTTGTAGAACTTCTATCTCCTCCTCTTCCCAATGACCAAAGGACATGGCCCCACTTTAAAATTGTAAGCTCTTACCAAAGCAGAGTGGACAAAGAAATCAAGGCTTCTCTTTGCAAGGATGTCCTCAGAATTCTCTTTAAAGGGCACAGTTCAGGGACACTGCCTTACTGCCTTCCCCAGGCCAAGGATAGTTGGGCAGGGTGAACACACACAAATCCCCTATCAGTCATGAAGCTAAGCCAAGTGTAATCTCTGCAGCTGGGATCCTTCATAGTGGAAGGTAGCTGTGTGTGTGTGTGTGTGTGTGTTTACATCTTCTGTTTATTTATTTTAACTGCTGGTTGCAGTGTTTGTACTGGGGTTGGTGGGGCAGCACCCCAGCTTATGAGTTCCCTCTGCCTCCCAGATGATTTTATTCTGTACTCAGCTCTGAATGTCATGTTTCCCTGACTGATACCCCCCTCCTGTTACAACATGTCTTTCATTTCCTGTTGGGAAATTCTTTTTCAGGAACCTATCTTGCACAACACTGTTCAGGGCCAGAGAAGACACCCAATTGCTCAGAGTGTTCTCCAGGCACCTACATGTCACAAGATAATTTTTATCGACAGTGTTTTCCATGTTCAGGCTGTCGAGCAAGTAAGTCTCTTCTTCATGTGATTAAATGTGAGCTGAGTAGCAGGGAAAGAGACATGCATTTGGAGCATTGTATATAGAATGCGCAGGGTTGAAATTGAAGTCAGAAATTGCATAAAGTGAGAGATGCTTAATAACATACACAGTTGTCTGGTACAAGATTTCTTTTGGAAGCAGTGAATATATTTTTTTCTATATTAAGCAAAAAGAAATTTATGTATAACTTTGTTTTAAATAACATAAAATATAAATAGTGACAAATAATTATCCTGGTTTTATTTATTTATTTGATTTTTATGCTGCCTTCCTCCCAAAAAAAGGACCCAAGGCAGCTCACCTGCATATTCTGTTCTATAGCATACCAGTAAAACTGTATCAGAAAGAGATTAATATCTGTTTACTATTATGCTCTGTTATCACATTGGGCACTATAATCTGTGTAGAACTAACACTGTCCTTCTCCCTCGCTGCCGCTTTCTTTTTACTCCTAGGTTTTGGACAGATAGAAATATCTAGGTGCACCCCTGAGCAGGACACTGTCTGTGGTTGTGGACTCCACCAGTATCAGTCTGGTGGGAAGTCTGAGTTCTTCTGCCAAAACTGCAGTGCTTGTGAGAATGGAAAAATCAGGCAACATTGTGAGTATGATCAGAGCAGAGCCACTGTCTTGTTTATCCCCCATTCATTCATTTATTCATTCTGAAAACAGTGCTCTGTCCTACAGCAATATGATGTTTGTTTTTAGAACAGCCTCTGTGTGTTGGCAAACTTTTTGTCCTTTAACTCTTTCCTTCTGAAGTCATTGTTTCTCTTTAATCTATGTCACCCAGAAGAAAGGACAGCTCTCAAGTCAGCTGAAGCTATTTTAAAAAGATGATGAGTTGGGTAAAATTTAAACTCGGGTTTAGTCTAATTTATCTGGAATTTGTATTTTAGAAACTCTCACTACCAACTAGCCAGCATTTTATTTTGGCTCTTCAAAAAGGTCAAGTCACTAGCAAGCAACCCAAGTGGGTGGACTAACAAGTCTTGTATGCACATGTGCACCCTAGTAAAAAAAAAAAAAAAAGACCCTGCCATTCAGAAATCCATTGCAGAAATCTATATAAGTGACCCTCAAACCTTTGATTATAAATCTCTGATGAAGAAAAGTCCACCTTCTTCCAATGTATGTTGTCCTAATGTCAAACAGCTTTTGCCATGAGAAAATACAGTCAGCCCTCCTCATAGGCGGGCTTGCCTTCCATGGCTTCTTTTAGCTTATGCGGAAGGCAAGCCCCATTAGAAGTAACAAGACATGTACCTGCACTGTGCGCCCCGTGTGCCCCCATGTGCATGCACCTAATTATTTCCTATGAGGCTTGAGCATACGCTATTTTCCCCATATGTGGGGGAGTCCAGAATGGATCCCCCGCGTATAGAGAGGGTGGACTGTACTTCCTTATGATTAAGCATAATTTTATTTCTTGCAGTTTGAATTCATTGGTTTGGGTTTTACCTCTGGAGCAGCAGAAAACAAGCTCATTGTACCATATAGAAGACAGCCTTTCAGATATTTAAAGATAGCTGCCATAACATCTCTTGGTATTCTCTTATGTCGTGTTACCTCTCATTCTTCTCCAGGCTAAACATACTAAGTTCCCTCAACCATTTCTAATAGGACTTATTTTCTAGAGTTTTTACCATCTTAACAATTCTTTCTTGGACATGTTCCGGCTTGTCAGTACTGCTCTTGAACTGTAACGCTTAGAACTGGAAACAGAATTACAGGTGAGGTCTGACCAAAGCAGAATAGAATGGGACTGTTACTTCCATCAATTTGGACACTACTTCTGCTGCAACTTTACGCCTTTGACACATGTTTAGATTGTGGTCTATTAATACTGTTAGAATTTGTTTACATCTACGGCTGTCAAGCTAGGAGCCACATATCTTTTGTTTGTGCTTGTGATTTTTCCTATCTATGGTAGTATCTTACATTGTACCCTGCTGAAATTCATTTTGTTAGTTTTACTTCATTGTCTAATACAAAGATGAATCTTGAATTTTCTCTGAACCCTGAAGCACCCCACTTCCCTCTGTCATTTCTCTCCAGGAGGAACTTTTGGGGAGCACTCTTTAGAGTCAGTTGATTGACCATTTACAAATCCACCCAAAATTACTGTTGTTTAGTCCATATTTTAGCAGGTTGTCTGGAAGATGATTATGGATGACTTTGCTTAACGCCTCACTGAAATCAAAATACATCTATAGCATTCCTCTGATTTACCATGTGTAACTTTATTCAAAAAGAAAAAATATTAGTCTGACTTGATTTTTAGAAACTCCTTCTTACTCTGTTATCACATCATTCTTTTCTAAGTATTTATAGTTGCCTTATTGCCCATTTAATAGAATCACCCTTTTGAAGATATTTATTCATTCCTTTCTCTCTGTCGGCTTATTTGTGCATTTATTTATCCCAAGATACATTTTCTGTCTTTATTTTTGTTTGTTTGTATCTATTAATATATGAACATTTGTACTGGAGCAATTTTCTGCCATGTTATTTCATTATAGCCATTGCAATCTGTTCACTAGTGCAATCTGAACAGGGCTTTTAGTAAATGGGTCTCTCAGGAATTTCATAAGAATGCTATGGTCAAAGTTGACTTGATGGCACATACTAACAGCAGTCTGGAAACACTGCCCTCCAGGTGCCTACAATATTGAGCTCTCTTGCCTATCAATTAATTGCACCACTGTTTAGGAGAGATTCCTTCTCCCCCAAACGTTATGCTAACTATTTCATCCATTCTTGCTGCTAAGGATACAGCTAGATGTGATGCAGGAGGTCTGTGATCCAGATTTCCTGCAGGTTATTTAAAATGTTATTTAAGCAAACAGCCAGCTGGGTCCTGGATCAGTACCAGGGTACTAGAAAAGGAGGGGTTTCACATACCTCCTGTTCTCCTCCCTTTGCAATTCTATTTCCATGATTAAAATAATACTCTATGGCCCTGCAGTTTTAGTGAACATGAAGAGGAAGGGTTAGGCCTTCTTTTCACTTAACACTGCAGTCCTGATCAGACTTGAACCCTCATCAGTTTTCTTTAAAACAGCAAGAGATGCTGAACTTGGATGTTCTATAACATATCTAAATTAATGTATTGCTGTTTTACAGTATGATTCTCACACTTCTCTTTTCTTCCCAGGTACCAAATTTAATGATACAATATGTGAGTGTCACCCTGGATATTTTCGCCGGACAGATGAAAACAACTGTTCCCCATGCAGCAGGTAGAGGAATCCTTTGCCTATCCCTTTAAAAGACACAGGTGTAACCTCAGCCAGATTCTGAAGTCTGCAGCCCCTGTCCCAGCTGATTTGCAGTTCGTACCTGATTTGCACCAAAATTAATGAAAGAGCATGTGTATCAACACTCTTCCTGGCAATAATTGACTGAGGAGGAGGCATGTACTACGGAATTGCTGAGGTTCCAAAAGATGCTTCCCTGCTGCCCATACCAACTGATTTGTGTGGGATCTCAGTGGAGATCTCAACACACGTTCTTCTCTTTGCATATTCAGATAGGCTTTTACCCATAGGGGTGGGGGAGCATTTGTGTGTACACATGGAAGAGAAAACTTTCTTTTGTGTAAATTTTTGTTTGAGAAGGAAGCCCAGGCACTGCTTCTTGCCAGTTTCTGTGCCCCCCTGTGGGGTGCTGATGGAAGTGGGAAGAAAAAGGAAGTCCTCTTCAATCTCCATACTTAGATTTGCCTTCCACTTTTTTAAAAAATAGAACTTACTTTGCCTGGTCTTTCTGATGGATCTCAGCTGTGTCTGCTGTGTTTGCTCAGAGCACTTTCCTAACTATTCATGCTTCTGCTACAAAGAAACAGATATCCCAGGAAGCCATATATGAACCAAATGACGGCTCTGCAGGGAGTTTACGGAGCCTCCCGCTGTCCCATTGTAGCCATCCAACCCATGTTGTTCCTCCATGACAGGACACTATACAGAGGCTGCACACATGGTGCTGATAATCAAAGACTCCAAACCCTTCTTGGAGGCCACATACGAACTAAGTGGCATATCTTTGGGACCTTTTATAGTTCTCTCAGCCAGCTGTCACCCCTACCACGATCTTCCTGTCCCTTCAGCAATCCATGAATTGGATTGGAGATGTAGCAGCCGTCTTTCTGCCCCTTTCAGCAAAGAAACACTTCCACCCCACTCTGTTGCTTTCTATCTCTTCTCCTTGGCTGGCATCTGGAAGGGAAGCCCTCCAGTCAGGAATAGCGGAAAGGGTGAAATTAAGCTAGGCAGGAAGAGGCCAGAGCAGGAGGAGTTGGATTGGGGGGCTTCATGCAGGATGTACACAAACCTGGGTCCTCTGGGGTGTACTATGGACCCAGAAATAATCAAAGAACAGTGATCTAAATGTTTTCAGCATTTGTTTCTTGTTTAACCCAATTCTCACAAAATCATAGAGTTGGAAGAGACCACAAGGGCCATCCAGTCAAACCCTGTTCTGCCATGCAGAAATATACAATCAAAGCCCCCCAAATGGCCATCCAACCTCTGTTTCAAAACTTCCAAAGAAGGTTGAACAGCTCTTACTGCCAGGAAATTCTTCCAAATGTTGAAGTGGAACCATGCAGTTTTTCTGCAGTTTGAATCCATTGCTCCATAACCTAATCTCTGGAGCAGTAGAAAATAAGCTTGCTCCATTCTCAGTATTACACCCCTTCAAATATTTAAACAGGGCTATCATATCACCTCTTAACTTTATCTTCTCCAGATGAAACATACTAAGTGCCCAAGCCACTCCTCATAGGGCTTAATGGTTTCCAGACCTTTGACCATTTTGGTCACCCTCGTCTGAACATGTTCCAACTGGTGCTCAAAACTGGACACAGTATTCCAGGTAAAGTCTGACCAAAGCAGTATAGAGTGGCACTGTTTCTTCCCTTAATATAGACACTGTACTCCTACTGATGCAGCCTTGAATCACATTGGATTTTTAGCAGCTGCATCACAAGGTTGACTCCTGTTCAGTTTGTGTTTACGAAGACTCCTAGATCCTTTTCACATGTCCCCTATCCTATGTATCTGAACCTTTCATTTTTTCTGCCTAAGTATAGTACTTTACATTCTCCCCTGTTGAAATTCATTTTGTTAGTTTTGGCCCAACTTGCCTTTTGTTAAAGTAATTTTGAATTATGATCCTGTCTTCCAAGGTATTTCTTACCCCTCCTAATTTGGTGTCATTCGCAGATTTGATAAGCACGCCTTCTATTCCATCATCCAAGTCATTGATAAAGTTATTGAATAGCACTGGGCCAAGGACAGAACCCTGTGGCACCCCATTGGTCACTTCTCTCCAAGAAGAGGAGGAGCCATTCTTGAGTACCCTTTGGATTCAGCCAATTACAGAGACACCTAACAGTCACATTGTGTAGACCACATTTTACTAGCTTGTTTGCAAGATTATCATGTGGTACCGTGTCAGAAACCTTACAGAACTCAAGCTACATCCACAGCATTCTACCAAGATTGTACCTCTATAAAAAAAAACAACAACCCAAAAATATGTGGCATGGCTTGCTTTTGAGAAACCCATGTTGACTGACAGTGACCATAGCATTCTTTTCTAAGTGCTAAGACTGTCTGTTCAATGAGCCACTCTTGAATCTCTTCATTTCTGTCTTTCAGCTGCAATGATCAAAAATGCAAGCAACACTGTGAGCCAATGTCCTTCCCAGTGGCAAACCCTTCAAATTCCCAAGGTGAGTACTGATGCTACAGATGCTTACAAGATTTAAAAAAAGATGTACTTTGAAGATATGATAGCAAAGTTGTTAATATATTAATGGAATTGTTAAACAAAATATTATAAATGGAAAAGAATATAATGGAAATTCAAATAGATCAGGGAAAAGAAAAACTGTCAACAGTTGAATAGAAAGTTAGGATGATTGGAGTCGAGATTGAAGGTTTAAGTAAGTTATATGGAAAGTATGATTGGGGAAGAAGAGAAGATGAAATGAAAGATAAAGAATGTTAGCGAGTGAAGATAGAGTAAGAAAGCTCAAGAAAGGGGGATAAGGATAAGAGAAGGTACTGAGAGGGAATGGACTGGGGAAAGTGGGTTGATAATGGGATTAGAAAAGGGAGAAGGATAAGACTAAGAAATGAGTATATACTTAAAACTCACAATGGACCCTTTTCTATTATATATGCTGAATTTTTATATTAAATATATGACTTGCTTGATTTGTATGACTGATATGTATTGTAATACTTATTTTTAACTAATAAAATTAAAAAATTAAAAAAAGAAAAACATATTCCAAAAGTGAGTACTGGAGCCATTCTTCTAATACCAGGTATTGATATCACTATTGATTGTTAGTTGTTGTGGCGCCTCTACTCATTTTTCATCACAACCCTCCTCAAATCCTTCCGAATGAGCTACCATCAATTTGCTTCTTTTTTTTTTTCCTTACAGAAATCACATATGGCCTTGGCTCATTAGCTTTTCTTTTTGGGTTCGGCTGTGTTATATTGCTGTTGGCAAAGAAAATTAAGTGGCAACTTTGTCAGAAGAAACAGAACTCCACTTCTTGCTCGTATTGTGAGTTTAACTCTTCCACTGTTGATAAAGCACCACAGAGTAGTGTAGGTGAAGAAAAGCAATGAGTTCCCTCCTTTGATTCACTGGACTGGTACAGAGCATGGAGAGCAGGGATGGATGCTAGAAAGAAACCTGGCCAAGGGAGCAGCACTCTGTGTTTGGGCATGACCTAAAGTTTCAGGTTTTTAGCTTTGTAGTCTTCTGTCTGTTGAACCTTTTCCTTGCCAATATGGTTTTGATGTGTACCATGACCTTGCATCTTTTACTGCAAAATAGTGAACTACTTTTCCACAATTTTGCAATATATACTGCAGGTGCAGGAGAAGCAATCTGCATTGGAAACACAGCCTGGAAGGAGTTGTCGTTCCATTTCCAAGTTACACACACCATTGCAGCCCATAAATACATATGGAAATGGGGGAGAGATATAGTTGCTTCTGTGCTTTGATCATTATGTAGGTTGTCAAATTCTATATATATTTTTCCTCCCAGGGTAGAAGTAAAGGCCTCCCATCGAAACTTTGGAGAAATGCATAGTTTCCAATGCAGTCCTAAACATACTTATGCTGTTTCTTAATTTAAAATGACAATTGTAATTGCAACAGTATCTTACTATCAAGCAAATGGTGGGCTTGTTTAGCCTGCAAATAGGAAGTATCTAATTGAAAAAAGCCATGTCTGAAAGCATCCAAGCTTTACCAATGTGTTCTTCTTCCACTTTCAGCTGGAAGCAGAATGAAAATGATGATTCTGTACTGCTGTTAAATGTGTTTTGTCTCCATTAATGATTAGAAATGCCAACCCTCATGGTGAAGGCAACTAAATGTAGAGTGTGGGTAGGATGAGAGAGAGTTAACAGGACACTTAAGGAAAAACAAGTTCAGGAGTGGTTAGCTCTTACTCTTGCGGTGCCAAGTCAGAAAGTGCAACATGGAAACAACAAAAGAGTACCTTTGGTGAGAACCAGTGATAAAATCTGCTATTAGCGGGTAATCACAGCAATCCATCTTGCCATTCTTTCTATGCAGAAATGCCATCATTCCTATAAAAACTTAAATGAATGAATTTAATAATTAATACAACAAGTTAAATTTCTGCCTGTCCAGCGTGAACATCAGCAAATTAATTTTTTCCTTCCCAGTGATGTGTATTAAGGATTTAGGTTTAAAACCTAATGGTCAAAGCTCTGGCTGTGTTGAATAGCTAGCAGTCACCATCAAGTTTGTTAAACAAACATCTTCCTGCTATCAATGCCTATTAGGGAAACACCACCTAATACCTCAATAAAAACAAATCGAAGAAAACCATCTGTCACCTAATATGACATACTGAAAAAAAATACTCTCATTTGCTGGCTGTAAGATTAATTTCTTTTCTCCCCCAGCTTTGAATCCAGAGAAAACAGGAGAACCTACTTCAAAGGTAATAGTTCCATAGTATTGCTACTTTAGACATGGGTGGGCTGGGATGAAGGGTCTGTGAGATTTTATAAATGGCTTTTGAGTTTCTGTGTTTTGGTTCACTACATTATCCTCTTCCCAGAGATGATTTTTGTTCATTTCATGAAACCATGCGCTATCCTAACGTTATGCCCAGATGACATTTATTTGTTCAGTGGTAGTTCTGTATTGCTTTTCCTTAAAGTAGTTCATAAAGTAAAACACAGCAAAAGCTGCAGAATTCCAAAGTGAAGAATTCTCCCTCCCTGCCACTATGGCACATATTCCATCAGGACAACAGATAGAGAGGGTGTGTGCCAGCTATTGGTGAGACCAGAATTGCTTTCCTCATCTGTCATTTTTTTCCTCACACACTCACTTTTTCAGACATTCCTCCATTCCATTTTCTACCCTCCCAACATCTTTGACCTTCTCTGTCCCTTTCTTCATTTGTGCAACAACTTGCTTGATTAAGATTCTTTTTTCTAAGCCTAATTCAAGTGCACCACTTATCATCGGTTAATAACTCTGAATGTGTTTCAGTGCAGACATGTTCAGCATCTATTACACTCGTGATGGCAAACCTATGGCATGCGTGCCCTCTCTGGCACGCAAAGCCATTTCTGAGGGCACACTGAGAGACTGGAGGGCAGGGGAAGAGTAGGAACAGGTGTTCCTCCTCTTCCCCCACATGCCATTAGCTGCCTCGACTTCCCCGGAGGCATTTGAAGGCCTGGGAGGGCGAGGGGAAGAAGTACAGGTATGTGCCTGTTCCTCCTCTTCCCCCTGCCCTCTTAGGCCTTCAGCTGTCTCCAGGGAAGTCCTGCCCTCCTAGAAGTGCCACCCCTGGAAGGTGGAGGTCCCGCCCCAGAAGTCCCCCTGCCGGCACTGGGTAACACCCGCCTTTGAGTTTGGGCACTCAGTCTCTAAAAGTCTTGGCATCACTGTATGAGACTAATATTAGTTCTTTCTATGTTGATCAAACCAGAGAGGTGAAGTAAAAACCTTTACCCTGGTGTAGGGCAGTTCACAGAACATCTTTTGCCTTTTAAGAATTAGCCTATAAAGAATAAAACTGCGTGAAATGAAGTGGAAGAAGGGGGTGACAAAAGACATCTTCCACAACAGAGTGATGCTGTCTACTTCAGTTTTTGGAATGCTACTCCACTTTTGATCTCTCAAACTAGTTCCACACACATTGGACAATTAATCTGAATATCAACTGTATATTGTTCTTGCTCATTAGACTAATGATAAAGGAAATTATTCCGCTCTGTGTCGAGATGATGAAGTACAACAGTCATCGCAGACAAGCCCAACAGTGCCACTTCCAGATTGTGTAAAATCTGCAGGAGAGACACAAGTCCCAGATCGTGAGTGCAGCCTTATTTCAAAGTTAGGTGTGAGTGTGTGAGAAAGTTGACTTCTTTGTGCATCATATCTGCAGGAGAATGTGTGGGCAGCAGCTGCCACATGAAAAACGTAAAGAGATTTAAGAACCCCTAATATATACTATCTCTTCTCTTCCATCCTCCCTACTTTCAAAAATCCAAGTTTATGTGAGGGCCTGGACATACAAAATTCTGTTCTTTTATTATCATTATGATTAGATTGGTACACAATGCAACCAAATAAATTATATGAAACCGTGTGGCATTCAGTACTTTATTTAGGGGGTGGTCCAAAGGATCAAGAGTAAATCTTCTTTCCAGGGCAGAGACAAAGCAAGAGGGAGATTGCAGGAGGAAATAAAAGTGTTAGTATTTTACTTGTTACTAGTGAGCCTCAGTTTCAGCCTGTATTTCCTTTCTCCTCTTTCAGGGAAATGGCTGAGCTAAAAGTGGAAGAAGGAACTAGATGTAATGGGGACAGCCATATTTGTTTATTTACTTTTTTGTGTGTCCCTGTGTGTGTAATTATACAGTACTTTTATACATTGAAAGCAGAACACAGACAAAGGAAACTGAAGCCTTCAGCCCAGATAACTTTGAGTAACTCAGCTGGAGGATAGGTGGGTAAGTGAGGCAGGAGAGGAGGCACTGTTCAGCCTCACACAACTACTCCCCCCACTTTCTCATGGAAATATGATCTGAAGATCAATCTAAACCATAGGTTCAGTACCTTTACCCCAGTGTCTCTCTAAGAATTCCCAATATGCCTACTGGCCCAAAAGCTCAGGACTATTGATCTAGAAAATTAATATAATCCAAAAAAGTTTAACAGAAATGTTTTACAATATACAGTACTGTAGGTATAGCTTCATTTATCATGGTTAGGAATGATGTCTGAATTAAGCTATTATGTGTTTCTATGTTCCTATACTGAAAGCTTTGCTTAGTAACATTTATTGCCAAAGTGGGCAACTATCTGAGGGCTGCACACATCTCACTAGACCTTGGAGGGCCGTATCCCACCATTCTTCTCCAGCTGTTGCTATATATATATTTTAAAACATTACCCAAAATCCCTCCCAGTCCTCTTGGAAGTTATGTAAAGAGCAATTTCATCATGTTTTGAGTGACTTCTATTTTTTCCCCAAAAAGATCTTTTCTGTGCCTAAAACAGCTTAGGGCATGGGCCAAAATTGCCACCATACTCACTAAAGGTTATAGGGGATATTTTGAGCAATTTTTTTTTATTGTGGAGCTCTCGGGGATCTCAAATTCAGTACATGGGTCCTCTTCCTTCACCTCAAAGTGCTAACATATGTCTATATAGGTTTTATGACAGTTTAGAAAACCTTCTCAAGTTTGTTCTGTGCGGTAAAATCTTAAAGCATGTTTATTCAGGAATAATTTTTGTTGAATTTGATGGGACTTAAGAAAACATAGAATTTGAGCTGGTATGAGCTGATGGAGTTGGTCATAGCTAGCATAGGAGAAAGGGAATAACACTCTCATCAGCACTTGGTTTCTCCTCTATTCCTTTCTTCCAGGTCCTGAAGTTTTGTATACCATTGTGGATCATGTCCCCTTGTCTCGGTGGAAGGAATTTATGCGGTACTTGGGGCTGAGTGAAAATACAATAGATATAATCACTATAGAACAACGGCATATGAGAGAAGCACAATATGAGATGCTGAGACACTGGAGGCTGCAGGCAGGCCATGGTGCCTCTGTGGAGCGTATAAGTAATGTTCTCAACCAGATGAATCTGAGTGGCTGCAGTGAAGCAATTCAGGAGGTCCTGACCAAACAGCCTTAGTGTTTCTATCATTCTTTCTACTTTTTAAAGGATACCAGCACTCATTCAGACTTCAATGTCCATCTCTTGAAGATAGCTGCATCATGATGATTCCTTATAGAACACGAGCAATACAGTGCTTTTCAGTGGAGTTACTTCACCGTTCAGATACCCATCTTCAGATTGTGTTGCGTGTGCATGTGAAACAGCTTTTGATTTTATCCCTATCAAGACTAGCACTTTTCTTCCAGAGATGGATTTGGGCCGATCTTGCCTGTCATTCTTTTTTTTTTAAATCTTTGTAAAGGCCATAAACTCTACAAAGATAGAACTCAAGATAATCTCATGAGATGTCTTCTTTATAGGAACAGAAAGAAACAGCTCTGGGAAGAGTAATTTCAACCTTTACCAACCTAGAGTGTAACTTTAATTTCAACCTGCAATATCAGAGGTTTTTTTAAAAAAGTATCAGCCCATCATTTCCTTCTCTGTCCTGAAGACATAACTATACTGCAGGAAGGTAGTTGTGCCTTTATCTTTTTTTGCACCTACAGCTTGCTACCACTGCTAGATTTTCTAGCAAGAAGATACAGTATTATTGTTGAACTTGTATTGAATTAGCATAAGTGTACAAACATGCCTCACTCTAAACTGGGGTGATAACCTATTTGGCCTAGGAGCCAAATGTTTCTGAAGGCCACATTTCATCAATGGGTGAGTAAAATATCTCGCTCATGTAAAGCGAGATATAAACCTTACAAATGTGTTGCAATGCAACAGTTTTCAGGCATTCAAGGCACAGTTTAGTTCTCTGGATGATGCAGAGGAGCAATCCACATTATCTCATGCCAGTTCCAGAGGCAGACACCACAAAACCTGTATTCTTTCATTGAATTTGTTGACTTCCTCTCTCTCTTCTCAGTTTTTGTTATACATTCATCCCTCCATATTTGTGGCTTTGACATTTACAGATTTGATTATTCATGTATTTGTTTAATATGTTCTCTCTAGGAATATGTAGGTCCTCCAGTGCAACTCTGTGGTCAACTTTAAGTAAAAGTCATACTGAAGGACCTAGAGATTCCTAGAGCAAAGACTCCACTAGGCATTTGTAGCTCCTCCAGTGCAATTCTGTGGTCGTTGTCTGTCAGACATTGCCCACAGAGTTGCACTGGAGGACCTAGAGATTCCTAAAGAGGTGTCCTCTCAGGTAAAAACGTGGTGGTTTTGTTATTTGCAGTTTTTCTATATTCCCAGGTGTCTTGTGCCTCTAACCCTAGCAAAAATGGAGGGACAAGTGTATTTGCTAGCCATCACACTTACTTGCAGAGAAAAATAAAAAAACAAACATAGTGTGGGAAGCTATCTCCAAGACAGAAGCATTGCATGGCTGCCATCATGTAGTGTGGAAATGGAACACTGCTCTGCATATCCAAGAATATTTTTTCACCCTCTCATTCCACATGTGGCTTCTTAGGCAGAAACTTGGTTTTACTCCTTTCTCCAATCCAATTTCATTCATACTGTTTTAAATGAAGAGTATCTCATTTGTGGATATTGAATCACAATATCAAATGAGCAAATATCCTATATCTTGGTCTCGAAAAGAGTTAGGATTTTGGTGAGTTGCTGGTAGCTCTTAAAGCAGTTTTATTGTATATATTTGCTGTTAGTTCTGGTCAAAAAGCACTCTAAAGGATTTTTATAGTACAGTAAAATACTTAGCTCATTGTGTCTTTATATGCACTTTTGTAACAATCAACACTTCTGTCAGAACAAATATAACAGGATACATTCTTTTTTTATATTTTCTTGATTATATGTAAGTTCAACAGATATAATTAATATAAATAGCTATTTCTGTAAAATAAAACCTGAGGAATAAAATAGAGAAATCAGTTCTTTACCCTCTCAAGTTATACAAGCATAAACAACTCTCCAATCTGTCAAGGTCATTTTTAATTCTGGTCCTGTCCTCTTGGGAATTTGCTACCCCACTAATTCAGTGTCATTTACAAATCTGTTAAGCGTGCCTTTTCTTCCGTCATCTAAGTCAATTATAAAGGTGTTGAAAAACATCTGCTTAGCACAGAACCTGAGGCACTCCACTAGTCACTTGTTTCCAGGATGAAGAGTCATCATCAGTGAACACTCTTGATTCTGATGAAAGGGTCCATAAGGTAAATGAAGAATTCATTGGACCTGACATTCCTGGCAGAATTTGACCTCCAACCAATATCAGGGCAGTTGAAGTCACCCATTTTGACCGTACCTTTCGTTTTTGAATGTTTGGTATTCTGTTCAAGGAAAGGTTTCCATCTGGCTTGGACATCTCAGACTCATACTGTGATGTCCCTATTGCTATTTTCCCTCTCCTGTAATTTTTACCCAAATACTTTCCACCTGCCATCCAGCCAAACGTCTCACAGATGAATACTGGAATAAATGACACAGACTACTCCGGGAATTTGCCACGGAGGTGCAGAACTAAATCCTAATTGATAAACCACAGGAGCCTTAGCCAGGCACATTCTAACTATTACCCAAAATACACAGGCAACCATGGATGACCCATCATCTTAAGCACTGGAACACACACGTGGTGCCTGTGGACACATGGACAATATTCTTAGACCGTATACCACCAGTACACCCACCTATGTGAAGGGCACTACCAGCTTCCCACAGAAATTACAGTCCATCCACAGTCTTCCGGGGAATATCATATTAGCCACCATGAATGTGGAATCCCTGTATAACAACATCCCACTGAAGGATGGACTACAAACCATCAGGAAAGTCATTCCATATGGAACCCAGCAGACCTAGCCACCAAAGTCTGCTGCCTTGTTCTCATACACAATTACCTTACATTTGATGGCATATACCTCCAATTGAATGATACTGCCATTCACTTGCATGGCAGCACTATATGCCAACATCTTCATGGCTGACCTAGAACGATGTTTCCTTAACTCCTGCACCCAGAAACCTCTCCTCTGCCTGAGGTACATTGAATATATCCTCATAAATCGGACTCCTGGAGGGGATTCACTCAAGACATTCCACCAGAATTTCAGCCACTCCTCTCTCAATCTCAGCCTGGAACTATCTACAAAACAAATTCAGTTTCTGGACACCACTGTACAGCTGGACAATTGACATCTGAGCACCACTCTATCTACAAATTCACTGACTACTATATGTAATTTCTATCCTGAACATACTACCAAATCCATAGTTTACAGCCATGCCCTGCTCAGGCCCACAGAACAGGGATGCTAAGCCCATGGAATTAAAACAAGCATTCCTCAAGTTGCAATGCCTACCATATGAAGTAAAGCAACAAAGCAAGACTTTTTCTGTCTATTACAGAATAGACAGATGACTGGAAATTACAGAACCCCACTAGTGGTCACATACAGCTCCCAGTTGAGACCACTCGGACATATCAACTTTTTTTGGACAACATCACTGTGGTCTCAAAGGCTTGTGGTAGCAGACTTTTACTTACCAACAGAGAGACTCCAGTCTCAACCATTACTTACAGGAGGACACACAACACAGATAAGGAGGCAGCTACAAGACATTGCCACAAGCCCAGATGTCAACTTTGCCTGCACTTGGGAATTGTCATCACAGGACCTAATCATAACTTATAATATTAAAGGCACTTTTACTTGCTCGTCCTCTAATGTGATATATGCCATTGTCTGTCAAGAATGCCCTTCAGCACTAGACATTGGGCAAATGTTCCAGTCTATGCATCAGAGGATATATGGACATAAATCAGACATTAGAAATGGGAATACACAAAAACCTGTTGCAGAACATTTCAGTCTTCTTGGGCATTCCATCTCTGATCTCAGGATGGAAGTCCTTCCCCCCACCCCCACCCCAAAAAAAACTACAAATGAAAATTGGAAAGAGAAACAGCTGAATAATAATATATCCACAATCTCCAATCCATCAGCAGTGGGTTCAACAGAGAGGCTTCCAGGCCCACTACACACATTATAACACTGATTAACACCTCTGCCTCATGAGGGTACTCTTGGCTAGTTCATCATATCTCCTTTTCTGGTTCCCATCCTGCATACCACAATTCAGAAGTCCCTCCACCATTCATATGGTCATCCATCCACCTTGGCCTCAGGCAACATCTTCCCTCCTGCCATTGTCCCTCAATAACCATAATTGCAGCTTAACTTGTCACTTCACCACCATACCCACAAGTTTTGCATTTTCAGGGGTATTCATAGAGTCTAGTTATAAAAATCATGCATCAGAAGGAGTAGATCAAGTCTACAAAAGCTTATGCTACAACTTCTTTCACACAGTCTCCAAGGTGCTACAAGACTAACACTGCTATGCCTCTGAATTATACCCAGTTCCCTAAGTCATTGCTCATACAGCTTGAATTCCATACCTTTGATCATCATGGTCACTCTTCTCTGAACATGTTCCAGCTTGACAATCTACTTCTTAAAAACTGTGATGTTCACAATTGGACACAGTATTCAAGGTGATATCTGACCAAAACTGAATACAGTGACAGTGCTGCTTCCCTTGATTTGGAAACCATGCTCTTGTTGATGCAGACTAGAGTTGCATTGGCCACCACATCACATTGTATTCATGTGTATCATGTGGTCTACTAAAATCCTTTTCACCTATACTGATTTCAAGCCAGGTGTCCCCCATTCTATATTTGTACATTTCATTTTTCCTGTCTAAATATAGTACTTTACATTCCCTTGCAAATCGTTCAGCTCCTGAGCAAATTTGTGTGCTGTTAGCGGGCAGCAATGAATATATTCAGATGGTGGCAAAATTTGTTTTTGCTGTAATTAAGATAAAGAGCTTGATATCAAAATTATTAGTTTTAATAGTAAAGGATTTTATCATGCTGGTTTGTTAGAACAATGTCAAATTTGTGACATAAATATTTTTGACATTTTTTTTAATTAAGATGATTACATCTTTGCATATCCTCCCACCGTGAGGCCCTGCCATCAGCAACAGAACAATGCACAGATTACGATGGAAATCACTCCTCCCTACCCAGGATCACACAGTATATATAGATCCAACTCTCTTCTATCCCAGCATTCTCTGAAGATGCCAGCCACAGATGCTGCCAAAACGTCAGGAATAAATTCTTCTAGAACATGGCCACAAAAAATATGTGAACCTAGAATGTCAGTAGAGGCTCAAGTAACTTGCCTAAAAATGGAATGTGAGGTGCAATATTCCTTTCTTTTATTTTATGTAATTACTTTCTGACAAACACCAAAGGCAGCATACAGTTTGAAATGGCACTTTCTCAGAAGCCATCTTTGTCAATAAGGGGGTTTGTCAAGGCTGCCTGTTAGCCCCTTTTTTATTTCTATATTAATGGTATAATATCTATTAGATGCAATGTTTACCTCCCCTTGTTTGAAGGATAAATATATACCCATCTTATTATATGCTGAGGTTGCCATCTTTTCTTTTTCACAAGTGGTCTTGCATAGGCTTTTGAGGGCTCTAGGAGAATATTATGGAAAAGAATTTCTAGAGGTTAATTATTGAAAAAACAAAAATCATGGTGTTTGGAAGGAGAAGGCAGAAATATCAATGGCAGCTTAATAACCAACAATTGCAGCAAGTTACTCATTATAAATACCTAGGGGGTATTTGGTTTGTGTTGCAGTGCCTTGAGCTCTACAAGTGTAAGCTATTGCCCCAGTTGTTGTATGGGGCTGAAGTGTGGGTCCACTCAGACATGTCAGGTTTTGACTCAATACATCATAAATTTCTAACAAGAGCTCTGGGAGCCCCAAAATCTTACCCCAACGCTGCCATATATATCGAATCTCCATGCTGTTCAGTTAAAATGTTGGCTCAGAAAACAGCCATTTATTATTGGGTCCAAATAATTTTTCTGTTGGTTTTCCATTTAGTCGTAATGGCATGTGAAGAAATGGGCTCAGACTCATGGGCTAAAACAATCTTTCATCTTGCATCTAATTTGGGATTTCCCATAAACTACTGGGTTGCAAAAGCCTATAATGGTGCTCAACTGGAGATTGCAAGGCGCTTAGCTGATGTTGATTTCCAGGAATAATAATAATAATAATAATAATAATAATAATAATAATAATAATAATAATAATAATTT
>NC_056523.1:198134251-198162229 GCF_019175285.1 Sceloporus undulatus
ATTTATAGCCCGCCCAATCACAAGGAATCCAGGCGGGTTACAACAGTAAAAATAAAGATAATAAAATAAAATACAATAAATAAATAAAATACAATAAAATTAAAGAGAGTGAAGTGAGTACATTCACAGTTAGGCCTGATGGAAGTTGGGCCTCTCTTTTTCACTCCCTCCCAGGTCTGATGATAATGTCATGGAGGGAGGGCTCTTCTTCTTGAGACAAGGATTTTATTTTAATTAATTTTAATTTAATTCTTCTCATTAAATTTAAGAGAAGAATTGGTGGACAGAGTGACATAAGTCACAGTAAATGGGGAGTAGAACTAGGTAGGGAAGGCCTGCCGGAAGAGATCCGCCTTAAGAGCCTTCTTAAAGGCTGTAAGAGTAGAAATGTCACGGATCTCCTTCGGCAGGTCATTCCATAGCTTCAGAGCTGCGATGGAAAAGGCCCTCTGGGTGACTGAACTTAGCCTAGATTTTATTGGCTGAAGTAGATTCTTCCCCAAGGACCTTAGAGTGCGGGACGGACAGTATGGAAGTAGGCGATCTCTTAAGTATTCTGGACCCAAGTCATGTAGGGCTTTGAAGGTAATCACCAACACCTTGTACCTTGCCCGGAAACTAATTGGCAGCCAGGGAAGGGATTTCAAAACCGGTGTTATGTGATCGGTACGACGAATACCTGTAATTAACCTGGCTGCCATATTTTGTACAAGTTGAAGTTTCTGAACTTGGCACAAGGGTAGCCCCATGTACAGCACATTACAGAAGTCCAATCGAGAGGTGACCAGCGCATGTACAACTGTTTCAAGGTCTCCCTGCTCCAGGAAGGGGCGCAGCTGGCGTATCAGCCAAAGCTGATAACAAGCGCTCCTGACTGTCGCATCTACCTGAGCTGTCAGGTGAAGCGACAAGTCAAGGAGCACCCCTAAGCTGCGGACAGAGTCTTTCAGGGGAAGTGTGACCCCATCCAGAACTGGCTGACATAATTCCATACCTGGGCTTGGGTTTCCTATAACAAGTACCTCCGTCTTACCTGGATTCGGCTTGAGTTGGTTTTCCCTCATCCAGTCCATTACCGCCCCAAGACAGGCATTCAGAGGAGAGATGCCATCCATAGATACTGCATCAGTTTGAGACATAGAGAAATATATTTGGGTGTCATCAGCGTACTGATAACATCCTGCCCCATGTCTCCGGATGATTTTTCCCAGCGGCTTCATGTAAATGTTAAACAGCATAGGAGACAATATTGCGCCCTGGGGTACACCAAATTTTATCTCTCTTTTAGAAGAGCAACTGTCTCCTAGTGCCACCATCTGGAATCTGCCCGAGAGGTAGGACCGGAACCACTGTAGAACAGTGCCTCCGATACCTAACTCTCTCAGACGTTCCAGAAGGATACCATGGTCGATGGTATCGAAGGCCGCTGAGAGGTCTAAGAGCACCAGCAGGGTCACACTTCCCCTGTCGATGCCTAGATGGAGATCATCAACTAAGGCGACCAATGCCGTCTCAACTCCATATCCTGCCCTGAATCCGGTTTGAAATGGGTCCAGATAATCAGCTTCATCCAAGACTGCCTGTAGTTGATTGGCGACCGCCCTCTCAATCACCTTGCTCAAGAATGGTAACAACGAGACTGGCCTATAGTTATTTCTATCCAGAGGGTCCAGGGAGGGCTTTTTTAAGAGTGGTCTGACCACTGCCTCCTTAAGACAAGAAGGCAGGGTACCCTCCCTGAAGGATGCATTGATTATATTTTTCAGCATCAGCTTGACTATATCACCCCCCTGGACAGCCAGCCAGGATGGGCAAGGGTCACGAGGGCAAGTCGTTTTTTTCAGACTACTAAGGAGCTTGTCCACGTCCTCAGTACTTACCGACTCAAATTGAAAATGCTGCACTAGTGAATAATCACCATTCCATTACTTTTTATAAGAATGTCACCATTTATTCTGGAAGACTGCGCCCTTATTTAGCCTTTTCTTTCCTTAAGGCCCATACAACCGTAAGACCATTTTAACTATGTGCAGATTGAATACTTTGCACCTAATGCAAGTTAAAGGGTGATATGATGGCATACCAAACTCCAATAGACAGTGCCCATATGGCTGTAGAAAGACAGAAGATTGGTGTTGGGGTTTTTTCTGAATGTACCTTGACTTAATTGGTCAGTTGCAATCTGCTTCTAAGCAAGTGTGTATTGCATCCCTAACACTGAAAATCTAATGTGATGGAGAAGTTTATTTCACCAACATTTCAATCCAGAATGTAAAACTTAAACAAAGCGGTGTCACTCAGGTTGGCATCATCCAGTGCGGTAATTCATGGTGTTGACCTCCTCTCATACCACACCATTGGGAATGCTTAGGAATGTTTTTTTGCACTAATGTTACTCATAAATCATGGTCTTTGGAGAAGGCAGAAGGCCCTGGCGATGCAGTGGTTAAATGCCGGTACTGCAGCCACGATGTTGTGGATTCGATCCCAGGGCTCCAAAGATGACAGCCTTGTCAGGGATGATGGGAGTTGTAGCTCTTCACCTCTGGCTCTAACTCACCACCTTGTTATGCACCGGCACTGACCAGTTTTGGCCAGTGGTTAAAGCTTTGCTCTAAAGCAGCAGAGTTTCAGAGAATAGGCTGAAGACCCTGACAAACTCTCCAAGCCTTCTCACTCATGCTCCACAGAAGTCTTCACACTTCTCCAGGTTCCTGCTGGCTCTTGTATCTTCACCCAAGACACCAGACAACTCAGTAGTCTTATATAAAAGATCTAGTTTATTCTACTATATACAGCTCCACAACTACCCACAAAATACATTGGGAATCAAAGCAATTATTATAGTCATAGTAAAACACCACCCACTCTTGTCAGTTTCCACCCAGTGGGCGTGTACATCCATTTTGATTGGTTTTCATAGTTCAGCCCATAATTAATGATTTCATCATTTCACCTTGTCCACTTAACAATTCTCAGGTGATTTCAATTATTCACTCTGCATTTCTGTCCTTGGCATTTAGGACTTGCTAATTACATTATCTTTTACACCTGTGTGGCTTCTTAATTGCTTTTGCTTAGTCATAGTGACTCTCACATACATGTTTTATTTCCATCACTGTATATCCCATGTTGCATTTTCCTTAACAAGCCTTCCTTCCTTTTGTAGGTCAGTAAAATAAATAGCCAGCTTGTTGGGGGCAATTGGCTTACAGATTGTAAACCGCTTAGAGAGTGCTGAGTTCACTTTGAAGTGGTATAGAAATGTAAATGCTATTACTATTCCCATTGCTATAAATCATAATTCCCATATATCACTGAATGGGACGGCAATTGTTCTGGTGTGAGCAACTAACAACCTTAAAATGGCAATATCATACACACAGCCTAAATGTTTATAGACAGCCCTTCATTTTCAAGGGGGGATCCATCCCAGACCCACCCACCCCCCGACGTGAAAATGGAAACTCGCAGATATTCAAGCCCTATAGGCTTCAATGCAGGGGCATGCCCACGAGCAGTTGGCACACCTTAGCTGCACCCCCAATTTTAACCCCCTGCGTTTGCTCCTTGGGAGTAAGTGAGGATTGCAGATCTGAAGTCTGCGAAAACAGAGGGGCAACTGCTCCATGTGGTTGAAGTCAAAATTTGGTAAGAAGAGATGTTTTTTAAAAAAAAACTTTTAAAAGAAGAAATTAAAATAAAAATTACCCTGGGGTCTCTCCTTTCTCCTCCCCAGAAAGCCTGTCTCCACTCACCCCATCTCTTCATACTTTTAAAGGGACACAGGCAACTGTCGCAGCCCATTGCTGCAGTGGTGTCAGCCCCACTTACGGTGTCCCCTGATGCAGTCCAGATCCCCCACATTCCCCTAGTGATCACACCACTTAAACTACAAGGCTGACAAAAGTCAAGATTTCTACCATAGAAGCCCATATACCTAGCTAGCTGGCACAGAAAGCCATGTAGTCCCAGAATCCATGCAACAGCAGGTAACAGCAGTGTGCTTAACAGATCAGTGAAAAAGGCAAAGGAGACAAGAAGTAGGGTTTTTTTATCAATAAATTTATTTTTCTTTTATTAGCTCTTATTTCTGTTTATGTTGGATTTAGTATTTTTATTATGTTTAGCATGATTTTTTAAAATGGATTTAAATGTGCCAACTAACTTGGCAAGTGACTCCTGCTCAGTGCCCAGGGGAAGGCGAAAAACCTCCAGGATCTCAGGCCAATCCGTCCTGGAGGAAAATTCCTTCCCGACCCCAAAAGTGGCAGTCAGTGCTAGCCTGGGCATGCCATGAGCAAGAGCCATGCGCATGCGCCCCATTGCTCTTCCCTCTTCCCTCCTTCCATTTCTCCCATTGTTGTTTTGTAGCGCAAAGGCCAGCCCTGCAGGCTCTCTTGCTCTCTTCCACAGAAAGAAACAACCTAAATGGATGAAGAACATTCCTTATTCATAAAATTGTGTTTGCTGATGCTATTTCTTCTTTCTCAGCTAGGGACTGAACTGATTTCCTGAACAAGCATGAGCATTGACTCCTTGAAGGTCCGGATAATTTCTTCATAACCAGCCGTTAGTAAGGTTCGCTCTTATTCTGGATCTTTTTGGGATGTTTCTTCACCAGTCATGGCTGATTCTGCTTTTCTTTCTTTGAGAACCTTCTGAAATTTTATCTTCTGCATTCGTCACTATCTGACATTTTTACCCCATTTCTCAGATTGCTAAAGAGTTCCAGATTAACATTAAAAGTAACATGCATGCTCCTTTCTTTTGAAAAAAGATATGCCATTGGGTTTAGGGTGTTTCCAAGGTTACTTTCCTCCTTGCTTAACACATTATGCTATAACATACACATTTAATAAGTGGACTAAGAGATTGATTGCCTAGAGGAATTAATTCCTTACCACTCATCTGTCTCCAGTTTGTCTCGCTCTGAATGTCCTCTGTAATCAAAATAAATGTACAGTTAAGTTCCTAAATATGCTTTCCCCAGTTTGCTTCAATATAAAGCTGGACTGGTTTTTCTGGATTCTGTTCAACTTCTCTTTTCCACTCAGACTAGAAGCAGAGTAAACCAATACTTACTGCAGAATGAATGGAGTACATTTCATTTTAATTTCCCAAATTCCTTTCAAATTTGCAAAAGAAATCAGAAGTCAACCAAGGACTTACCTTTTAAGTATCTACTATGATACTTGTGTTGCTTTTTGCACTGAAGTTGGTGGCTTTCTTGGCCCATTATTAAATATGAATTTTCAAGGTTTTCTAGCCAGTTCCTAAAGAGAAGGTTATGTGCAAAGTTCCTTTAATTTTCAGTATGCCCTTCTAACCTTCTGAAAAGGGGAAAAATCTAAATAACGTTATTGAAAAGAGCAAGGAGAAAAACCTCCAGGAAAAGTAAGGAAATCTTTGGTTTTGGCAATCTACACAAAATTGTGATGCTTTTTAATTTATTCTCTTTGAAGAAGCAGCAATATAAGAAGTAATATTTCTTACCTCGTGAAACTTTTTGTTATGATTTGCTTTCTTGATCTTGCCAAATGATTAATGTAATGATTCTTGTCACCCATCTTCAAAGAATGGGTCAACTGCAGATCTCTTCACAAGGTTAATCTCTTTCAAATCTGCAAAGAGGTCACTAAAGAAGTATCAGGAAAATGTTGGAAACCATCTGAGGACTTACCTTGACATTGCTGATGTTTACCTGTGACATTTCCACACTTCTCTCTTCTCGAATCATTACAACTGTTATTCTTTATGTCACATGAGATTTTTTTCCTTATTATTCATTGTTTACTCTTTAAAATCTTGTTCAAATCCAACACATTTTCAACTCTTGCTTTAAAGAACTTAACTTGTAAAAAAAATTTCAAAGCTGGAAAGAAGTTCAGATATGATCAAACAAATGTTAAGCATCATAGTTTAAAAAGAACATCTAGCAGGGGAAAAAACAATGATCCATTTTCTGCTTTCTTTCCAATAAATGACTTACTGTATGGATGTTAATATTTTTTTTACAATCTAACCTTTACTTTTCCAGGCTATTCCTAATGTAAGAGTCAATTCATTGCTTCAGTTTTTCTCTAGTTCTTCTTTCCTGCACCAAAGTGTTAGCTTGCTGAATAGAGAAATAATGGTTAACCACTGAGTCAGTTCTGACAAAATATGGTTGAGAGAGTCAGACAAAGAAATAATATGATAGACTTTAGCGATTGGAAGTAATGAAGAGCTTACCTCAATTTCTGGTTCCTTTCTTCCAGTCTCCCTGAGAATGTACAACTGTGATAGTTAGTAAACCAGGCAAAGTAAGGAATAGATTTTGGTCACCATGAAATATTGAAATACTTCAACTGCTGGATTGCTTTCTTCCACTGTCAGAATGTACAAAATGGATCAATTTACCCCTAAGAAAATGGATAGATTGACAGTTCTTTTAAAATGGGAAAATTCCCTTTCAAGTGTGCAAAAAGATTATATACAAAATTAAGAAATAAACCTTTGACTATATTTAACCAGCTTAAATATTTTTCAGAATATGATTTTTCCCCTTTAAGAAATGTACCCCTTACAGGTTTACCATCATGTTGATGAAGTTCAGCTGAGAGGCTTTTCACTTTGCTCCTCTTGAAGCATGTCTTGTTCTTTACCTTATATCAGAATTTTATTACATGTTTGCTGGGTTTTGAAGCTGGTCAGAGGCTTGAAATCTAGGCAAAGTTGGGGATAGACCTTGGGAACTGGAAATACTGAAATACCTCATGTCATCTGCTGAATTGCTGTGTTCCTATCTCTTTTCAGACTGTCTGAATGGAAAGTTGGTTCTTACCTTTAAACTGCCAACCTTACCATATATTTTGTGTGTAGAGAGGATGGAGTACTAATTATTTACTGGTATTCCATATATCCTTCACATAATTTATCCCAAGTTCTTTGACTGGTGTGAGTGGCAGGGCCATTCGAACTTAGACCAGTCTTTTATTTCCTTTTCTCTAAAATGAAGTAAATAAATGAGAAATATAGAAAGCTCTCCTGGAAAGCTGAAGTTTTGAAGGCAGGAAACAAGCTGTTTTTGCTATATGTTTTTAGATTACATATTATTATTATATAACGTACCCTATTGATCTTTTCTTCTTTCCCATGTTGTACAGTTTTTCCTTCCATCAGAGGAACTTAGCTGTTTCCATGAAATTCCTCTCTCTGACTCCTGAGTTTGACCCACCACTAAAAGAATCATGAGCGCATCACAGTAGAAACATCACAGGTTGCATCACAATCTCAATCAGATCCAAGTGGGGTGAATAAGGGGTGTGTGAGGAAACTAGGTTTAATAATAATAGTAATAATTTATATTCCTCTCTTTCACAAAGGAATCATTTATAATTGGAATTATAATCTTCACACTGAAATGGTGTAGGGGGCAAACTAGGTTTCCTCATAATCCCCACATCCACATGGCAGCGGGGTGAGATGGGTGGGAGGGAGGACAATGCATCGTTTGGAAAGGCAGTTTACCAAAACATAATAGCATCTTTCCACAGAATAAATATAGATTAGGTTTACACTAGTCCGGTTTTGGCAGTGTTCCTTTGGTAACTGAGTGGACTACAGTGCGCCCTTGGCTTATGTGGGGGATCCGTTCTGGACCCCCCGCCCCCGCATAAGCCAAATACCGCGTATGCTCAAGCCTCATGGGCTCGTGCACACGGCAGTCTGGCGGTGCATGCGCGCTACGGGCGCATGCCTCATTCATTCGTATGTGATGCACTGCCCCTTGCACCTCGTGCGGCTCTACACAGGTTTGAGCGTATGCTCAAACCTGTGTATAGTGTGCCTGCGTATGATGCGGCCGCACTGTATTTGATTACTACACTCATCATGAAACTACAGTTCCCAACATTTTATGAAAAAAGGCTACCATGGGGATGCTCTAGTGTGGTATCTGCTGGGGTTTGGTTCCAGGACCCCCCTTGGGTACCAAAGTCTGTGGGTGCTCAAGTTTCATTAAATGACATGGCATAGTGAAATGGTGTCCCTTATATAAAATGGCAAAATTGAGGTTTGCTATTTGTAATTTATACTTTCCTGAATGTTTTCAAGCTGTGGGTGGTGGGATTCATAGATACAGAGGGCCGACTGTACCTCTTCATGCCCAGGTGGACTACAAAGGGTACATACTCATATGATAATGTCTTTTGCATTTGCACTACTTTGGCTTTGGGATGAGCGCTGTCTTCTTCAGTGCGTTTGATAACCATCTGCGTAATAGCATTCATTTTTGAAATTGGCCCTACTTTCTTTTCTTTCAAAATTGAGGGACATTCCTCCCATGTGATAACGTCCAAGAAGAAGGGTTTAAAGAAAGGGAGTGCATCAGAAGAAGGTGGTGGGGATTTTGCTCTGCTCCCTGTTGCTTTCCACTTTTCCCTGTACAGAATGGGTAGGGATGTAAATATTGGTTTAGAGAGCTAGCATGAGAGCTTTTTCTGCTTGAGGAGAAAGACAGAAAAGGGCCCCCTCTCATTCCAGATACAAAAGTCAACTAGGCTGGCCACACTTGGAGTATCTGCCACACTTGGAGTAAACAGACTAGCAAAATGGCTATACTCACTCTCTATGCATCTTTCTTTTTGACACTTTTAGCCTCCCTCCAGGCATCTGCCACATGAAACAACCTACCTGACAGTAGGTACAGCTACTTTTACTGTGTCTATATTATACCAACCTACTATTCTGAAGCCAGTTCAAATGTCATGGCTCCATTCTTCAGCATCCTAAGTCTAGAGAGGTACTTGGTCATCTTTCCTGAAGTTCAAGAGTGTCATAACTCACCCCCTGAACAATTCAAGTGAAGAGGAAGGGGAAGAGGCAGCTTGCCAGGAATCCGCTACTCCTGATAGTGAGGGTCCCAAGAGCTGGGGCTGAGGAATTAGGGGTCCCCATTCCCCATCAGAAGGTTTCAGAGGCTGAGGATGCTGAAGACACACCACTATCCTTTGCTGAGCAATGAACAATAAACACTGGGTCCAGACCTCGGAGGTTGAGAGGAACTGCTGGACCTCTTACCCTTTCCCTCCACCACTCCCTTCTCCTTCTGTGTCATGTCTTTTTTAGATTGTAAGCCTGAGGGCAGGGAACCGTCTAACTAAAAAGATTGCATGTACAGCGCTGTGTAAATTTACAGCGCTTCATAAATAAAGGTTAATAATAATAATAATAATAATCCCAAAAGCTGTAATGTAAGAGATGCCAATTATTTAGGCAGCTGGTGTTGTTGAAGGAGATGCCGATAATTCTTCCCGCAGCCCCCAATGTCTTTGTTGTTCACAGCTGTCTTATGTGGACTACTGACTGTCCTCTAGCATTTGTGTCTCCTTGATCTTGGACTAGCTATAATTTGACAGCTTTCTTTACTCCTTTATGGCTTCTGGTATCTTTCTTGCTGACTTGTTACTACTACTCCTGGACCAACTGACAACCACCCTTTTGTTTCACCCTCCATCATGCACTAGGCCTGAACTTGTCCCAAAGCAGAGATCATTGGCATTGGCACAAATACCTCAGCTGGGCAAGGCACCTTGACCATGGTCTGCTATATGGACATTAAGAAGTGAAGCAAAGTCTAGCTTGTGATCTTTACCTTCAAAGAGTGTGCCCACCTTGTCCCATTCTGAACAGATTCAAATGCTGTACTGGAGAAGTTACACGCACTACCTTGTATATTGAGTTTGTTTGGTTAATCTTTTTTATTTAAGCTTCAGTTTGTTAAATCCCATCCATCTTATCACTGATTAAGGCGTCAATATCTTCTCTGAAATCTGATGGACAGACAAAGTTGTGTTCCACCTGAAAAATGATGTTCAGTGTACCCCGGATCCCCTTGTCCTCATTATAATTGTATAATGTGGTGTCCTTTTCTGCACACACAGACTGGGACTTTGGCATACTTCTTTCAAAGCGCTTTCGTTGACTTCTGTAGTGAACTTTAATTCTCAGTGTGGACCCACATACACCAAAACCCTATTTATTTTAGTGGAATCAACTCTTGAGTGAGTAGCCTTATAATTCAATCCTAACTTCTTCAGATATAAATGGTCAGTTGCAATCTGTTTCTAAGCAAGTGTCTATTGCATTCCTAACACCTAAAACCTATGCAAAGATATAACCATGTTAGTCTGTAGAATCACCTAAAATCTATTCAAAGATATAGCCATGTTAGTCTATTAGTCTCAGAACATCTGTGGAAGTAGATTGAAGTCTACGAAAGCTCATGCTGCCAACATCTTTTTTTCACTTTGCCTCAAAGGTATTACAAGACCCAATATCTATTGTGATCGAGAGGTTTATTTCACCATCAATTAGACCCAGAACTTAAAACTTAAACCACAATGCTGACACCATCGAAATTTCTAAAATGTAAGCCCATATCCCTAGCTATCTGGCAGAGCAAGCCATGTTCTCACAGGATCCATGCAAGAGCAGCTAATAGAAGTGCACTTAATATATATCAGTGAAAAAGGCAAAGGAGACAAGAAATAGTTTTTAAATCAATAAATTTATTTTTCTTTTATTATCTCTTATTAGTATTTATGCTGGTTTATCTTTATTAGTTTTAATATTTTCATTATTTCTAAGATGATTTTTGAAAACTGATCTGAATGTGCCAATTCACCTAGCAAGTGACTCCTGCTCAGTGCCCAGGGGAAGGCGAAAAACCTCCAGGAGCTCAGGCCAATCCGCCCTGGAGGAAAATTCCTTCCCGACCCCAAAAGTGGCAGTCAGCACTAGCCTGGGCATGCCATGAGCAAGAGCCATGCGCAAGCGCACCACCCATGCTCCCTCTTCCCCTGCCAGTTCTTGTGCCACGTTCCTTGCTGGCTCCTCCGGAGAAAAACATCATGGAAGTGGGGATGTAATGCCGTCTTTGTGCAGCTCTGGACTGAACTGATGCTTTGGTGAACTGCTTTGAACATTGACTCCAGAAAGTTCAGTTTTCTATTAAATCAACAGAGAAAGCACAAATACGCTCTTTAAAAAGGTTAACCAGTATTTGGGGTACATGGGATTTTGAGTCAGCCACCCATCAAGAAAAATTGGCTAGGAATCTTTTCCTGTCTTTTCTTCCATGATGAGAATATTCATTTATGATGCTTTACACTCCATTTTAAAGAAATATGTTGTGCATCTTATATTACTCGAAACTTGCTTTTGGAGCTGACTGCTTTTTGAACCGTATTCATCCTTTCTTTATCCTTTTTTTTTTAATTGTTATTTTTAACTTTTCCACATAGAACAAAACATTTCACACATTACAATAATTATAATACATTATAATACATTATAATAATGACGTTTGCGTATGGGGGTGGTCTACTGTCAAACTTTCTTTATCCTTTATAAAGTAAACTAACCCCTGCAAGTAAAACTGGTCTTGTCAAATTCTATATTCTTCTGTTTATTGCAGATGAAAATTTACCTTAAAGATCTTTCTCTCTCTCTCTTCAGAAAACAGAAGGATTCCACTTCTTAACCTGAAAATTTCCTTTCAGATCTACAAAGAGGTCATTTATAAAATGATTGTGTAACCCTTTAACCATAAGATATTTCCCGGTGCTTAGTTGCAAGATGCTGTGAAGTGAAGGCAAACCAGGAACCTGTTCTCTTCCAAATAAAAGGACCTACCTTTTAGGGACTTACCAAAATTTTGGAGATGTTCATTGGAAATGCTTCTCACTTTTCCTTTCTTGAAGGAAGATGAGTTCTATACGTTGTATTGGATAGTTTCCTATTAAATGTGCAGAGAAGTCACATATATGCTTTTAAAAGTGGTTAACCACTATTTTTGGTACATAGGATTTTGAACATGCCAATCACCAGGGGAAATTAACCAGACATCTTTTTCCTTTTTCCTCTCTTCCTACGGACTCACCTTTATGATGGGAAAATCCATTTATGATGCTAAACGCTCCATTTCTGAAGAAATATGTTGGCATCTTATATTTACTCCATACGTTTTATTAAAAGCTGATTACTTTCTGAATCATGTTTATGCTTCACAGTAGATTGCTTTATCCCTTTTAAACTAAACTAAACCCTGCAAGTAAAAATGGTCTTGTCAATATGTGTATTCTGCTCTTTATTGCAACTGAAAATTTACCTTAAAGATGTATCGCTCTTTCTTCAGAGAACAGAAGGATCCCATTTCTTCTTAACCTGACATTTTTCTTTCAAATCTACAAAGAGCTCATTTATAAAAAGATGGTGTCACCCTTTAACTGTAATAAATGTTTCCCGGTTCCTAGGTCTTAGTGGCTGTCAAGCGAAGGAAAACCAGGAATCTGTTCTTCTTATCCTAATAAATGGACCTACCTTTTAGGGACTTACCAAAATGATGGAGATGTTTTTTGGAAATGCTTTTCACTTTACCATTCTTGAAGGAAGATGACTTCAGTACCTTGTGTCACGTATTTTAGTGCATATCTGTGCCTTTCTTAACATTGGCAGAAACTTGAACTTTCATCCTTTTCCTGCTCAAACGTTATTTAGAGAGCCAGGCAAAACAGAACACGTAGAACTAGAAATACTACAATGTGCATCACATCTGCGGGATTGTTGTGTTTAAGTCTCTCCAGAGCATGCAACCTTTTGTTCTAGAACTATCTTTTAAATCTCACCTGACAACTTTGCTATAATACTGTGCATTTTAAATGAAACACAACTTTTTTCACCAACTGATATTCTTTAAATCATTTCGCTTCTGTTCTTTGACCTATGCTAATATATGATCCACTGAACCCTATATTCATAGGTGATCCCAATATTAGATAAATAACATGAAAAGTATAAAGCTCATCTCTGTGTAGCTGAGGTCTTTAAATATTATTATTATTATTATTAACAATAAAAGTTCTCACACTTATCTTTTTCTCACCAAATTTAGCTTCAACTCCATACAGTTTGTTTTTGGAGGTCAATAGTTACTTACTCTGTTCCTCTCCATGTGGAGCTGTGAATATTTGCTATAGGCATGGCTGGAGAAACATACAAAAGCAGCATTTATTTTGTATCTTATATACACAATTGTCAACCCGTTCCTGTTTATTAAATGAAGAGCATCCATGTCTGGTGATAACATTTTTAGAGAAGGAATTGACTATGACTTTTTTTAAAACTGAAGAAATTACCTCAGAGTGAAAGAGGAAACCATTTCAGGAGGCAGCCAGAAAAAGTGACCATGTACCTGTTTTCCTTAGCAATCCATGCATCATAAAGACTTTCTTCCAGGTTTCTGAAGTTCATCTATAATGTTTCTTATTCTCCTCTTTTGAAACAGAGTCTTCTGTTAGATTCCTTGCCTTGGACTGAGCTTTTTGATACATATGCATTGCTTAATCTCGTTTTATTAAATCAGGTTTCTGTTAAATTTGCAAAGCCACAAAGATTGTCTTTAAAACATTTAACCACTTTGGATACTTGGACAGTTCAGAATTCCACTTTATTTCTTGGTACAGAAACTACTTCCAAGGACTCACTTCCACCTCATATTAAGCTATGATATTTTAAACGCTTTTGTGAAAAATAAATATGTTTTATACTTCTTACATTGCACTAGACTTTTTGTTCTGGGTTTCTTGCTTAATAAAGTTGAAGCTGACATTCTCTTTATGGTTTTTCAAGCCATGGCATTTCCTGAAAAGAAATATTGTCATGCTATCATCAGCTCATTCTTCTATATCGATGATATTTGAAAACATACCTTCAATTAACCTGAAAGGTGTTACTGATCCATCTTATAAAACAGAGGTGTTTGCAGTTCTTTTTAAATGTGATAATTTCTTTCAAATCTTCAGAGCGATCATTTACAATATGGTGAAATAAAAGGCTAGCCATGAAAAATATTTTCCCATATTTAGTTTGAAGAAGCTATTAAAGAAATGGGGAAAAAATCAACAACAATCCCCTCTTTTAGGGACTTACCAGAAAGTTCATATTTCAGAAGATAACCTTTTCCTTTCAGCTGCAAATACAGACAGACAAATAGAAAGTGTGAAATCAACTCCTTTTAATTTGGAGAGTTCCTTTTCACTTTGTAAAATACAGAATTGAAATGAAAATACAGAATGAAAATACAGAATGTAAAATGAAAAACAGCAAGACTGATTCTCTGCATTTAATTCAACAACGAACAACCAGGAAAAGTTACCAGGTATCTGTTTGGTTTTTTAACATTAGTGACATATTTAAGAAGCTTCTTATATGTTTATGATGATCCTCTATGATGTTTTGTACATACGACTTCCTGAAGGAAAGCAACAAATCATGTTTTTACCTTGAAAAAGCTTTCATGTAGATGATAAGCTTCATTGATATTTGGTGTTCAATTCCTTTGCCCGACGATGGCCTCCATAATGTAATGATGTCAATATTTCTTAGGAGACCTTTGAAATTTGTTTTCTAGAAAAGTTGGATGGTTTTCCTGAGTTGTATTCAAGATATCCTTTTTCCCCTAGACAAGACGGCTGAAGAGTCACCACTGAAAAAGATTGCATCTTTAGAGAATGAATGCACTTAACTTGGAGAATTCCCTTTCAGTCTGCAAAATATCACAGCAACTAACATCTCACAGCTAAAATATCATCCATGTTCTCAGACACTTGATTATAAGTGACCAAATACCTGTTTCCTTTAGCAGCGTATTTCAAATCTTTTTCCTTTTTCCTTCCTTCCTACAGACTCAGCTCCATGATGGGAATATTCATTTAGGATGCTTTACACTCCTTTTTTGAAGCAATACGTTGTGTATCTTATATTACTCCAGATTATTTATTAGGAGCTGATTGCTCTCTTAATTGTGTTTATCCTTTGCAGTAGATTTCTTTCTCCTTTTTAAACTAAGCTAATCCCTGCAAATAAAAATGGTCTGGTCAAATTCCATGTTCTTCTAAGTTTATTGCAGATGAAAATTTACCTGAAAGATGTATCTTTCTCTCTCTCTCTTCATAGAACAGAAGGATCCCACTTCTTCTTAACCTGAAAATTTCCTTTCTGATCTACAAAGAGGTCATTTATAAAAAAGACTGTGTAACCCTTTAACCTTAATAAATATTTCCCAGTGCCAGGCACCAAATGGCTGTCAAGTGAAGAAAAATATGAGAGGTTCTTTTCCCAATAAAGGGACTTACCTCTTGTTAGACTTACCAAAATATTGGAGATGTTCCTTGTAAATCTTGTTCACATTTCTCTTTTTGAGGGAAGGTTTTATACCTCTTTTGGCACATATTTGTGCTTTACTTAACATTGACAAAAACTTGAATGTTCTTTCTCCTAGTTAAATGTTATTTAGAGAGCCAGACAAAACAGAGTATCCGGAACTACAAATACCACAATGTCTGTCACATCTGCTAGGCTGTTATGTTTAAATCTCTCTGGAGTATATCACTTTTTGTTCTAGAACTATGTCTCTTAAATCTCACCTGACCTCCTTGATATAGTATTGTGTAGTTTAAAGAAGCAGAACTTCTTTCCTCTTCCAATTTATTCTTCATATCATTTAGCTTTCGTCCTTCCGTCAATGTTAATATATGGTCCACTGACTTTTCTTTTGTTTCAGTTCACCTGATATTAGATAAATAACATGTGAAATGGAGAGAGCATACAAGTGTAGCTGAGGTCTTTATATCTTGTATTTATTTATTTGCTTCCTTCTCACCTACACATATCAATGATCTTTGAAAACATACCTTGATTTGGAAGGTGTTACTGCTGCATCTTATAAAACAAAGGTGTTTGCAGTTCTTTTTAAATTTGAAAATGTCCTTTTAAATCTGCAGAGAGGTAATTTAGAAAATGGTGAACTAAAATGTTAACCATGGAAAATATTTCCTCATAATCAGGTTGAAGAAGCTGTTAAGAAAGGGGTTAACAAGCACCAAGAACCTGCTCTTTTTCCAGGACCTGCTCTGTAGGGACTTACCAGAAACTCAATACTCACCGGAAATACTCTTTCTCTTCTAGAATATATTTGTTCTTTATTGTGCTTTATATATCATATCCCTTAAGACCATGGGAAATCTCATCCTTTTTCTAGACAAAGGTTATTTGGAGACCCAGGCAACCTAAAAAATAGAGGCTGACAACTGGAGATACCCCCCTCACCTGTTGGCTTCCTTTGCGCCCGTCTCCTTCGGAATCTACAGCTGTTCGTTCTAGAACTGAGCTGCCAGCCTTGCCTTTTGTTCTGCGTGTTTTAGAAGGAGCAGGGCTTCTTTGGTTATTCCACATTGGTTACACCATTTTGCCTCCATCTTCTGAGTAGCGGAGGCACATTAAATAACATCGCATTCCTAGCTTTGGCTATTCTTACCTCCCCAATATCCTTGATTTCAGACAAAGAAAAGAAATATATAGAAGGTTCACTTGGCTAGATGAAGTTTTGATGGGGACATGGATGGTTGGTTTTGGTTGTATGTCCCTCCCCCCATCCCGTCCCCCTTTTTGGTATCTAACACAAATGTACACAGTAGCTTCTCTTATTTTGTGCTGAATCTCCTCCTCTTTTAACAGAAAAGTGGCTCCCAAGAAATGTCAAGTGTCTCCCCTGAAAGCTCCCTTCCTCCTTCCCCTTGCTTTCTACTAAGCTTGGTGCATCACTGAAACCTTTATGAGTGTGTCACAGCAGAAACATCACAAATTTCATCACAATCACGATGTACAAATGGCAAAGTGTAAGGGCTAGGGAGACTAAGCATAAGTTATTTATTTATTTAATTAATATCCTGCCTTTTCCTAATATGGGACCCAAATGGCTTCCAATATGTTAAAACAAAACAGCTAAAACAATATACAGGTTGAGTCTACCATATCTAGAAATCCTAAATATTCCAAAACCCCAAACCTTTTCATGTATGGCTAAGATAAATACACTTTTGCTTTCTAATGACTCAGTAAACAAACTTGTTCATACGCAAATTTATTTGTAATACTGTATCAGAGTACCTCTGGGCTACTTGTGTAGGGTGTATATGAAACATAAGTCGATTTTATGTGTAGACTTTGGTCACATCTCCAAGATAGCTCATTATTTACATATATGCAAATACAGGTGTTCCAGAATCCAAACAAAATCCAAAATTCAAGTCATCCCTGGTCCAAAGCATTTAGGATAAGGGAGACTCAGCCTGTAGAGTACAAAGGTTTAAAAACTGTTAAACAATGAATAGAATTAAAATATTAAATAATTTTTAAAAATTTGACACACTTTTAAAAATATAGCACCCCCATTGAATATGCCTCTGTCTTGATGTGTTAAAAGCTGAAGGTCTGTTTAAATTTTTTTAAAAGTGTTGCTCTGTCAGCAGAAAGAGAGCAGAGAGGGGCCAAGGGAGCAGCTCTTAGGAGGGAGCTCCATGGCTTAGGAGCAGCCACCAAGAAAGCTCTTTGTTGACCAACCATGGAATAATGAGGCCAGACACAGCATTTGTAGTTAAACAAGGGCCATCTTTATTGACCTAAAACCTCATTAAATGTTTGAGATCTGAGCAAATGAAGTGGGAAGGAACCTGGTGCGGGTTTAGCTGAGATCAAAACTGCAGATCAAAACTCAGCCCAAAATGTAGGACATTTAAGAAAAATGGAGGACCATAAAACACTAGATTGGTGATGCTCAACCAGATGTTTTTGACTGCAACTCTCAAAAGTCCCAACCAATGGCCAGGGATTCTCAGAACTGAGATCCAAAACATTTGGAGGAATAAAGGTTGAGAATCACTACATTAGGTGCTCCCTGAACCTGCAGAACTTATACTTTTCCATCTCAAATCTTTTAGATCTGGATCCAGAATAACCACTTAGAATCGAAGTAAAAATAAAGAACAGACAGGACTGGATTGGAGCGCAGCTTTGGTGCATAATAGGATTTATTTATATGCCTGCCAATCACTGGGAATCCGGGCGGCTTACAACAGAGGGGATAATAGACGTGTGTCATTTAAGATGCGTGTGTCATTTAAACAGCATACCTCTAAAGTGACCCGAAGCAGCTTTATTTTGGACTGTCTGTACGGGCCTTTAGTCAGCACAAGACTTGCTCAGTCAGTACTCATATTACTTCTTTCTTCACAATTCTTTGCCTCCAGCTTATTAAAGACATAGGAGGATCAAAATACATTCCAAGGAAAGTTGCTGGAGAAGTCTCTGGAGAAAAGTATAAACTTTAGGTAGGTTCAGCCTAAAGAGCCATTGATGCCACTGTTCTGTATTTTAGAACATTGATATTCGTGCAAGCACTCAGTTATTTTCGCAAGAAGTATATCAGTCACTAGTGTCCACATACATCACAAAGGAACATATACTGTTCTTGTTGTCTGCCTTCAAGTCATTTCCAACTTCTGACAACCATATTGTGTGGTTTTCTTGGCAAAATTTATTTAGAAGAAGTTTACCATTGCCTTCCTGAGGCTGAGAGAGTGTGACTTCATAAACACTACTGGAAAAAATGCATAGGTTGACTATTCGTTCCTATAACCTGAATTCCTTTCAACTTTCTCTATAACTTTCCCCATTCTACATAAGCTGGTGCTTATAGTGAAGCAGAGGGGGGACAGAGGGAGTGGAAGGGACCCTGAATCCACATGACTGTCAGTATCACAAATGCCCTAGCACTGAATGCATCTCATTTTGTACCCAGGGACTAATGTGACTGGGAGATCATTGACAGATTTCCCTATCAATGAAAAGGGATGCACTCACTGTGTTTCAGGAACACAGCACTATGGGTCAGAGGCATCATTGTGTGATAAGTATAGTCAAAGCCACTTTTTTTTCTGGCTGTAATCATGATTTAGAAGCCCCATGTAATAATCTTGTTGGTCTCTAACAAAAAAAACCAGATGTATATACAACTATCTATCTATCTATCTATCTATCTATATACACACACATACATATACTGTACTCAGAGGAATACATGGGGAGCATACTCAAATCCTCTCCCATCTCAACTCATCACTAGTCCAGCTTTGGCACAGCTCCTGGCCTCTTAAGATGCATGTGTCATTTAAATAGCATACCTCCAAAGTGACCTGAAGCAGCTTTATTTTGGCCTGTCTGTTCAGGCCCATGGGCGCTATAAATACCTCCCTATAGGGCGCCCCGTCACATGCTAGGGGTTGGCCGAGGGCGCACCGTCCATATTGGCCTCACCCCTAGCACATGACGGGGCGTCAAAATGGCGGTGCCCTGTACACACGGGTGCTGCCATTTTGACATGATGGACACTTAGCGTCTGCATGGCCCGGCGTGTGCGCCATTGGCGCATTGCGGTGTCACAAACGCGCTGCATTAAGAACCCGCTTTTTAAGGGTTCTTTTTGCTCTGCAGGGAAGCTCCGTGGTCTGGAGACTGTGGCTTCCCCACGGAGCAAACCAGGGTGGCGGGAGACCGCCTTTTTTGGGCAGTCTGTATCCCGCCATAGTCATTTATACAGATGTTGAACAACAATGAGGCTCAGGAGGGAGCCCTGAGGGACTCCATTAATCACTTCTCTTTGGGTTCGGTCAGGCAACCTAGATAGACTCTTTATAGTCTCAGTAACATTGGAAGACCTACCTAACACCTCTCCTGACTTAACTTCCAGTGGTGTCAAACTGGGTTATTTCTGCAGTGTGGATGCAGCCACAGACTGTGAAGGCAATAGTATGCATTGCAGCCGGGCCACAGTGAAGAAATAATAATCCAGTTTGAGACTGCTTCAACTGCCTGGCTCAGTACTCCCAAACTTTGGAATGGCCTATCAAAAGAGATCTGAAATATTAATAATCTTGACAGTTTTAAGAAGGCTGTCAAGACAGATCTCTTCTGACAGGTCTTTCATGATTAACCCACTTGATCTCTTGAATATGGATTGTTGTGTAGAACACCCCAAAAACGACCCATCTCTTCTTCATTTTTTTGATTATTTGTTGTCTGATTGTTCTAATTAATAAAACGGCCAGTTCAATCTTAGGCTGCATCAACAGAAGTATAGTGTCTAGATCAAGAGAAGTAATAGTGTCACTCTATTCAGTTCTGGGCACCACATTCAAAAAGGACATTGAAAAACTGGAGCGTGTCCAAAGGAGGGAGACTAAAATGGTGAAGGGTCAGGAAACCATGCCCTATGAGGAACGACTCAGGGAGCTGGGGATGTTTAGCCTGGAGAAGAGAAGGTTAAGAGATGATATGATAGCCCTGTTTAAATACTTGAAGGGATGTCATATTGAGGAGGGAGCAAGCTTGTTTTCTGCTGCTCCAGAGAATAGGACCCAATGGAGCAATGGATGCAAACTGCATGAAAAGAGATTCCACCTGAACATTAGGAGGAACTTCCTGACAGTAAGGGCTGTTCAACAGTCTAACAAACTCCCTCAGAGGGTAGTAGAGTCTCCTTCTTTGGAGGTCTTTAAACAGAGGCTGGATGGCCATCTATCAATGGGGATGCTTTGATTGTGAGTCCCTGCCTGGCAGAAGGGGGTTGGACTGGATCAGGGCCCTTCTTGGGGTCTCTTCCAACTCTATGATCCCATGTTTCTATAGTTTTATGGTATGGTGGGAGGGAGGGAGGGAGGGAATATTGGGATCTATTTTTATAACTGTAAGCCACATCGACCCAGTGGGGAGGCGGGGTAAAATAAACTTATTTATTTATTTGTTTATTATTTTTATCATTAGGGGATCCTGAGAATTATAGTTTGTTGTGGCACCAGAGCTCTCTGACAGACAAGGCTAAATGTCTCACAAAACTAAAGTTCCCAGAATTCCCTAGCATTGAGTCAGAGCAGTTAAAGCGGTCTAAAACTCGATGATTCCTGCAGTGCGTTTTGGATTCTTAATCTTAACTTTCACTATACAGATATGAACCCGGAAACTCCCCATCCTTTTTCTCTCTCCTCCTCTACTTTTTCCTATCTCTGTGTTGAGGGTCGAAGAACTTTTTCTGGTGCCGCGCGGCCGGCTTTTCCCTCGGTGACCGGAAGGGGCGGGGCGAGTGCTTCAGACGGCGTCTCTTTGCCCTTCAAGATGGCGTCGTCCTCGGGGCACGAATATCGCCCGGCGCCGTTGGCCTCGTTGCCGCCGCAGCTGGACCCGGCCCAGTACGACGTCTCGCCGGAACAGCGCCGCGCCGAGGCCGAGCGCCTGGCCCTCCGCGCCCGCCTGAAGCGCCACTACCTCCTCCAGCTCAACGACCCCCGCCGGACCCAGCTGATCGTGAGTGGTGGGCCTTTTAAGTCCCCGGATGTAGGGGTTTTGGACTCCAACTCCCAGAAGCCATTGCCATCTTGGCCAACGGGCAGGGATTCTGGGAGCTGAAGTCCAAGACACCTGGAGGGCTGTTACGTTACGTGATCCCCAGGCATTTACTCCTCCAGGTATTTTGGACTTCAGCTCCCAGGATGGCTGTCCATTGACCAAGCTGGCAAGGGCTTCTGGGAGTTGGAGTCCAAAATACTTGTTTGGGGATGTCTGGTTTAAAATATTATGCCCAATAGGAGGCAGTACTTGGGCCAGGCACGTCCTGCATTTCAGCCAGGAGGAATTCCCAAATGTCCTCCATTTTGAGCAGGACAAAGAAGCAGGAGTTCAGTTTTATGTAAGTGCTTTTTAGCTTTTATTTGGGAATTGTCCCCATTTTTCTTGAAGGTCCTGCATTTTTTGTGGTGCCTAGTCCTCCTTTGCAGTGAGGAGGACATCTGGTCAGCCTGCCAGTGGCGGGTGGGAGTGACACCGCAAGTAAATAAATAAACCATATGAAGTGAATGTATATTTGCATTAGTGTTTTGAGCTTTTTATTTGGTCATGTCTTACGTTTCTCTTGAAGGTCCTCCAATTTGCAGTGCCTCGTCCTCCTCCCTGGTGGTCATTGGGACCCCTGGACTTTCAGGGTCCTTAGTCCTCCTCTGGGCCTTCAGGCCAAACTACAAATCCCAGGACTCCCCGAGAGACAGCCAGAGCCCTTGCAGGGGAGCCAGAGGGCTGTCAGTCAGCCTAGTGGTGCTACAGGGAACCAGTTAGGGGGCCCTTCAGTCTCCCAAAACTGAGGAGAGATGGGGGATGCGGGGTTTGGGTTCCTGAAAAAGAGAGACAAGTGAGTGAGATGAGTGGGTTTTGTGTCCTGGAATAAAACCAGACATCCTCCTTTTCCAGGATGAGTCCTACATTTCAGCCTTGTGTCCAAGAGGAATTTCAAAACGTCCTGTTTTGAGCAGGACTATGAAGCCTGCGTTTGCTTTTATAGGAGTGCTTTGAACTTTGATTTGGTAATATCCCCCATTCTTTCTTGAATGCCTTACATTTCAGGCTCCTTGGTCAGAGAGTCCTTCTCTGGTGCTTCTGGCCAAACTACAAATCCCAGGACTCCACAGGAGGCAATCAGGGCCATTGCAGGGGAGCCAGAGGACTATAAATTGGTCTAGATGTGCCTATGGGGCTCTCATGGTATAGGAAGGGAGGGCTGCAGAAAGCAATTGGGACAAGTTAGGGAGGCCTTCAGTCTCCTGAAACTGAGACAAACCTGAAGAGAGACGTTGGGGAGAGGAAGGAGGATTAGTGTTCCTGAGAGAGACAAAGAGAGAGATTAGCAGCTAGAGTGAGTGGAGTTTGTGTCCTGGAATAAGAGAGTTGGGACCAAGTATGTCCTCCTTTCCCAGGACAACATCCTCCATTTCAACCTTCTGTCTAGGAGGACAATGTCCTCCATTTGGAGCATCACTAAGATACATGAATTTACATTTCTGTGAATGTTCTTAGCTTCTAAGTGATCGTGTCGTCCATTTGTCTTGAATGCCCTACATTTTGCAATGCCTGGTTCTCCTTTGTGAGCAGGACATCTGGTCACCCTGCTTCCGAGGGCCCTCTCTAGCCACAGGCTGAGAAATAGTAGTTTTCAAAGAAGGAGCCCTGTTAATCTCTGGAAGCCAAAAAAGGAGGAAAGGGCAGGGGAGTAGCAACATTTTGCAGACTGAGGTTACAGGGATATAAACCTGCTTCTTCAGATGCAGCACTGCATCCAAATAAGTGGAGTTGTACCCACGAAAGCTCATGCTAAAGTAAAAACCAGGCCTGGCTACATCCCCCCCCCCTTTCCACCTTTGTCTTTTCTTTTTAGGCTGAAATGGTGTAATTGAGGGGAAGAGATTGTACAAGATCTGGTTGCATTGCTCACCATCACCACCACCTTTTTCACATGTCTTTAAAGCATAAAATATATGCAAGTATCAGTGTGAGATTAAGTCGTTTATTCTGGTTGCATTTGTTACCGCTTAGGTTGTGTTTGCTATAATGTACAGTTGGGAAATGCTTGCTCTTCTCTTTCTTTGCTTTAGGATGACCCTGCCATGACTCGCTGGACTTATGCCCGAACACACAATATCTATCCCAATTTCCGTCCCACACCCAAAACTTCCCTGATGGGTGCTCTTTTTGGTTTAGGACCCATTTTTTTCTGGTGGTATGTCATCAAAAAGGAAAGGGTAAGACTAAGTACTGTATAACTATACAATTTTAAGTAATTATTTGTTGTTGTTGTTAACTGCCATCCAGTTGACTTCTACTTATGGCGACCGCCAGAATGAAAGCCTTGGGTCCAAAAAGCACTGCAGCAATAACCAAGTTTGAGATCACTTTAACTGCCCTGGCTCAGTGCTAGAGAATTCTGGGAAGTGTAGTTTTGTGAGACATTTAGCCTTCTCTTTCAGAGAGTTCTGGCACCACAAGAAACTATAATCCCTAGGATTCCCTAGCACTGAGCCAGGTCAGTTAAACTGTTCTCAAACTGGCTTATTTCTGCACTGTGTTTTGGACCTTAGTCTCCCTGTCATCTGCAATCCTGCTCAGGTCTTACAGACTCAGGGCCAGAAGAAGAAGAAGAAGAAGAAGTAGTAGTAGTAGTAGAAGAAGAAGAAGAACAAGAAGATCCAGGCAAGGTACAAATGTTTGGTTATTACCTTTAAAGCCCTACATATCTTAGGTCTAGTTTACCTGCTGGATTGCCTTCTCCCATATAATCTACTAAGTATGTTCAGGTCCTCTGGGAGACATTTACTCCAGTCAGCCAGTTGGCAACTGTCAGTCAGGGGACATTTTCTTCTGCCGTCCCCAGACTGGAATGAGCTGCTGGAAGACATTTGACAGCTGAATATGCTCTCCAAATTTAAAACAGTATTAAAGACAGTATTAAAGTCTCTTCCAATGGGTTTATACAGATAATCTTAAATTGTGAATTAAGATATTATATTTTAAGTGTAGAGTGTTTTAACTGTTACATGTTTTAATTAATGTATTTTATTGATATTGTTAACCGTTGATTTGTTGTTGATCCCTGCCTCAATCCATGGGGAGAGGTGGGTAAGAAATCAGCATCATCATCTTTACACTTCAGGATCTTATCTACGTCCTTTGTAGTTGCCCTTCCAAGTTCTAGTCTCCAGATTTCTTGACTGCAGTCTCCATTCTGATTAATGACTGAACCAAGGTGTGGAAGATCTTGAACTATTTTCATGTCTTCATTGTCTACTTTAAAGCCATATACGTCATCAGTGGTTATTTTTTCCCCTCACTCTGCTGCAGCACAACCTGCCTTTGCACTTTCTTCCTTGACCTTCTCGAATAATGGTTCCAAGTTTTTCCTATTTTCAGTTAATGGTATCGTGTTATTTGCATAACTTACTGTAAATTGTTAATAAATAACTTTAAAGCAGGTGATGAAGACATTGAAAGAGGATTATCCATGCCATTGTATTTCCCATTTCTATGTATGATTGTGAAAGCTGAATTCTCCCCAGAAGCCAAGATGACTAAACTGGACTGTCATACTTTGGCCATATCATGAGAAGGCACAACTCACTAGAAAAGACAATAATGCTTGGTAAGTCAGAAGGCAGGAGGAAAAGAGGAAGACCACATTCCAGATGAATGAACTCAATCAAGGAAGCCACAGTCTTCAGTCTTAAAGACCCGGATAGGGCAATCGATGATAGGGTGACTAGGAGGTCTCTCATTCATGGGATTGCCATAAGTAGAAGTTGACTTGACCACAGTTAACAACAGGTTATTGTAAATTGCCCTTGTATTTGGTTTTGGTTTTTTTTTTAAATTGCAGGATGGTATAAATTATTTTAAACCTGTTCTGTGAGCTTCTTCCAAAATAACAATTGCAGTCTTATCTTGGTTATAACTGACATGAACTATTGTAATTGCAGCATTCATTATTTTTTCAGATTAATTTTTAATGCTTTTGTTCCTCTGCAGGATTATAAAGAGAAGCTCATACAGGAAGGCAAGTATGAGCGACCATTTCGTATTGCCTATTAAGCCCCAACAACTGTGTGGCGAAAATGCTGCTGCTCTGCTTACTCTCTCTAAGAACTGTTCTTCTTTCAAAATAAATCTTATTGATTTGAAACTGGTTAATAGTCCTTGTCTTTCAAGAGTAGCACCTATAATGCTGTTGGCTTTGATGGTGAGACATATAACATTTAAGTTAAAAATGTTTTACTGCCATCTGGGTTCTGAGACATTAGAATACTCTCACAAATTATTGACAGGAGGGGAGATGGGAAGGAAAAGACAAAGGATAAAGAGAAACAAATGAGAGCTCAGTCTCTTCATGCAAACAAGGGATAGTAACAAAAACAATTGTTTCAGGTCCTCAGAAATTAACATGGTAAAATTTGGGGACTTTTTATTCATTTTAATTTATTTATTTAAAGTATTTATACCCCACTCTCAGAGCTAACTTTGATGCAAAATGTCTTTAGGGTTTCATGTTGTCTTGTAAATAAGCATATAGAAATAAATGTAAGAGTCCTAGTATTGCTGTCTTGTTTTTTGCTGCCTTGTTAGATGATTTCATTGCTTCTCCTATATAAGGACTACCTTCATTTTCACTTGCCAAGAACTTAACAGTGCAGACTACACTGAAGAATGTACTTGAAATCTCAGCATTTTGATGTCACTAAATTTATGGAAGGATTTTGAGAACAGGTGAAAGGATAATTTAGTTCTCGCCTCTTTTTAAGTTGCCTTTGTTCAAAAGAAGGCACAGAATTACAAAACCTTTCATTTTCACCTTACTAATGTGTCAGATTCTCTGTCTAATGCAGCCCTCGGGGGTTTTGTGACCTCCAGGGGGGCAAAGATACTTTTTGTTTTTTTGCCCAAAACTGTTTTGCTCCAGAATACCCTAAATACATTCTAGGGGATGTAGAAAGCATATCCACCATGTTTGAAGCCCCCCCCCCTCCAAGTGTCAAAAACAATTTTTGCAAAATATTTCCAATATTTTTCAAAATGTCTGTTAGGGACTGTGGGGTGCCTACCATCACATTCTGTGATAGGGCAGGAGAGGCCTTTTATGAAACCTCAAACATGGTGAAAATGTCCATATACTGCCTAGAACCATTTGAGGGCAATTTGATTATTTATTTATATTGCAGGAGCAGCTGAGGCCAAATATCTCCTAGGAAGCTAATGATCCCCACTCCAAACCTTCCATAGTTCCCACCCCTTATCTATGGAAGAATATGTGAAGATTTCAAAATATCTGTTTCTAATTTATGTGCTTGCTGTTTGTTACTTAATGATTCCTGATTTCAACAAGACTTTAGCATTTGTATCTTAGATTCTGACCATTGTCTATAGACAGACACTACCACCTTCATTTACTTCAGCCACTTGATGAAACATGTTGAAGGAGAAGCCTGTGAGACTACTCTTGATAACACCCTCCATGGCCCTGGAAGAAACAGCTGTTCTATGGCTTAATATTCTCTTCCTGGACAAGAACTCAGTTCTTCTCCCTTGAATGAGAATAATTATCTGTACAAGGAGAGTTGGCATTTTTCTGGGTAGGTGGATTGGATACTGGTATTTTTCTGGGTAGGTGGATTGGATACGGATGTACTACTGGAAACTGGTTTAGGGAGACTATTCAGCTTCTTGACATTGTGTGCTATGAAGTACCATGGGGCTCCGTTCTGGCTCCTTATGATTCTATGATTCTATTCTATGATTCTACATAAAATAATTGAGTTAGTTGATCATTCATGAATTAGGGCATCTAATGTCTGTTCATCCACCTCAGATGGGGCAGTAGCAGTACTGAGCTTCTGCCTGATTTTACTACTGGAAAGTGGTACTCTAAGGAATACTGCCCCTAAAGAAGTTAACCCAGCACCTAACCCATAATATTTTTGTCATAAGATAAATTCCAAATGTTTTAATATGTTGTTTCTAATTATTGGGTGGGGGGGGGGGATTATTGGCTGTGCCTCAATTGCTGAATGCTCTTTCCAGTGAAACTCTTTGGGTACCTACCTGGTTGAATTTCCAGCACAAGGTCATTTCTTATCTTTCTTGACCTAAAATCATGTTGATAGTACTAGCTAGAGTAGACCTACTGAGTCGATGGTATTTGCATAAGTGAGTTAGCATTCAGCAACTGATTCAGTGAGACTAGTGCAGCTGAGAATAACAATTAGATTTAGACTTTTACTTTTAATATTTGATGAAGTCAGTTTTATGGTAATTTGATCTAATGTTTATTTTAAATATTCAATTAAAAAGTATATTTTTGTGTTTCTAAAGCTGCAATTATCAAGGAGGATACATATCTTTAAACCAATAATTAAGCAGCATTAATATGACTATTCAACTTGCCCAGGTTAAAGAGCACCAGTTGGAAATGTAACACCCGGAACACATTCAGCCTCATCTGAATTCATAAAATCTGCAGGATAGGGCCTGGTTAATACTTGGATGGGAGACCACCAGCAATCCACATATGGGGTAGGGATGAGCAACTACTGGGGGCCGGGGGCCAATTTCTCCCTGAACTCCTGTGAGCCACACCCAGAGCAAGCCCAATACCATATTTCCTTTGCAGTCCCTCAAAATGGTGGCAGCATATGGTGTTGTATTTTCTGTCCCCATTCCGAGATTCTGTATGAA
>NC_056523.1:198162239-198248565 GCF_019175285.1 Sceloporus undulatus
TCTAGTATGAGATTCTGGGGTGCTTTTGTGGGTAGGGTGGGAATATTTTTGGAAGGAGAAGTGCCCCCAAAATGCACATTTAAAAAAAAACAAATTACTGTATTTTCTGGCGTATAAGACTACTTTTTAACCCAGGAAAATCTTCTCAAAAGTCGGGGGTCGTCATATACGCCGGGTGTCATATTATAGGGCAGGTGCTGAAACTTCCAAGCCAGACTGGAGAATCTGTGGTCGCCGCATATGGTGGGGGGAGCTTAAAAACGGCTGCAGCCACATCCCCACCATATGTGACGATCGTATGAAAGCAGCTACTGCTCTGATACTCTTGGAGACAGGAAAGGCTGGGCAGGCAGGGAGAGCTGACCAATCCAAGCAGGCTTTGTATACAACAAGATTTCTTGCTAAGTACCTGCATGTCATTTGAATTAATATTGAAATCAAATCTGATGTTTTTTAATTTTTATTTGGCATGCGTTGGAAGAGGGATAGTCTTATACGGTGAGTATATCCCAAACTCTATATTTTAACTGGAAAAGTTGGGGGTCATCTTATACGCCCAGTCGTCTTATACGCCGGAAAATACGGGTAGGTGTAAGGGGCTTCGGGACTTGAATATTGTCTGAAATTGTAGAGAGCTAATGCCAGTCAGAGTTGAAAATTCTTATCATTGTCTATGCCAGAGAGGACTGATGGTCCCAAACATCTGGAGATTAAAGCCCTTGCTATAGAAATTGTTAGGATTGCAGGTTGTACAGTAGCAAAGAGTCTATGCCAGAGAGGACTGATGGTCCCAAACATCTGGAGATTAAAGCCAAGTTGAAGAGCCCTCCCCGACCACCATCTTGAGGGGAGAGAAGCAGAGGTTTTTTTGTTGTTGTTGTTGTTACTTGCTTTGTTGTATATGCATATGTATGCTGTAAACCGCTTTGATCATAGGCAAAGCGGGTATTCTGGTTATGGCTTGCGCTACAAATAAAACATATTATTATTATTATTAAAGTCTTGCTATAGAAATTGTTAGGAGTACAGTAGCAAAGAGTTGATTTATTTTAGAAATCACTCCTTGTTAGACATCAAGTTGTTTAGACCTAGGAGAGTCTCATCCTCTAAATATTGTGCCATCAAAACCTGATGAAGAGTTCTGAGGAACTCTAGCCATGCTTGTAACATTTTTAGCAATCTAATAAAGCCATCCAACCCCACCTTTTTTTTTTTATGGAACACATATTTATCTTTTGTTTCCTATTTAAAAATAAGTGGTTTTGGAGATGCAGCTGATAAGTATTTTGCTGCACTGGACTACATTATTGAAAATATTTAGGCTTTTCTGATACCACATATAAAACAGTTGAGCAATTAAGACCATTAGTTTTGTTTATTGTGTAACAATTACTAATCACTAATCCTTTCAGCTGCTCATGAGTATCTGCATGTAAGATTGATCAAGGCACAGTTCCCTTGACATGCTTTAGTTATTCTGGCAAGAAACGTCTGAGCATATGCATATCTAAACTCTTCACTTGTGTTTGGCATTAAAATGGCTCTTCAGGGATTCCCAGCATTTGTAGTAGTTCTTGTCTAGGCTGGCTTTCAGAGCCCACTTGGTGACAGCCAAACTAAAAGATGTCTCAAACATGAAGGCCTGTTGGAAGATGAAGAGAGGGTTCATTCAGAAAGGGAAGAATCTGATTACATACTTTATATTAATTACATAATACAAATTGCTTTAACATGTTTTTCGCTCAAGGGTGGGCAACAGCATTTGGTCTAGAGCAGCACACACAGTGGGCCCTGTATGTCATTAATTCTTATTGAGAGCCAGCCTGGTATACTGTTTGAGCATTGGACTACAACTGGGTTGACAAGGTTTCAAATCTCCGCTTGGCCATGGAAACCCACTGGCCAAACTTAAGCCACAATCTCTCTGTCTCAGTGAAAGGCAAAGGCAATCCCCCTCTCTGAAAAATTTTCCCAACAAAACCTCATGACCTTGGGAACATCACAATTCGGAAATGACTTGAAGGCACACAAACAATAATGACCTTCGTATCCTTTGCCTACACTCCAATTTACTGCTCTTGACTTATATGAATGATCAATAATTCTTCACTTTAAAAGTTTATTTCCTATTACAGAAATTTGCAAACTTGCATACATTTGCAAATCTTACTCCCATTTGGAGAGCAAAGCCCTAATAAGGTCATTCTCATGACTTAAACTATGTTGAAAATGTTATTTTCCAGTCCTGGACTTCCACTTACAGGGAGTTATAAGCTGATTATCTCTTCCCCTCCACTTCTTTTGGATCATTCCTGTTCAAATATAGGGATGACTCTTAGAACCAATATATGCGGCTCTCATTTGCTTCTGTTTTACATCTTTAGCTTGAAAACAAGGTCAAGATAAAAACATAGGAGCTCCCTATAACTGGCTGCTCGGCTTGGATTCCTGAGACTCTTACCATAGTTCCTTCTGCAACTCTCTCGGGCTTCAGCTTGCTTGTGCTTGCTTTCTCAAAACATTCAGCGTCTGGCCCATGGGGTGTCATCATACTGTGTAGAGTGGCTCCTCCAGGTAGAAATCCTTGTTCCTTTGCCTCATATGTTCCTTTAATTAGGCCCATAAACTCGCTCATGCAGTTTCCTATGGAAATAAATTCAGTCATTCTGCAACTCCAACAAGATATCATGGGAATGGATAAGTTATGCTCCAATGCTCTAGTCTAGTCCCAATGTGGGATTAAAGATGTCTGAACCACTTCACGGATTCTATGACTTGTGATGTTTCTTAATATGTAGTGAGCCCAAGGGTTCATATGCATGAAGGACTGGAGGACCATTTTCAGGTCCTTCTGACCCCTTGCAGATACATGCCCATCATCTCCTCTCCGACCAGAGAGAAGAAGGTGAGCTTGTGTTTTGGAGATCAGCATTGATTTTTGGCTGCACTGTTTGGATGATTGTATAGATGTTTGAGTTAGTTTTTGGGCTCTGTGCTCTCCTTGAGCACATGGTCTATATATCAGGACTTCTGTTGAGTCACTTACTTGGTTGCAAGCAAACCTCTTAGATGATAACTCTGTATAGCTACTGACTCGATCTTTGGAGCTCAGTCTCTGTGATCTTTGGAGAATTATGGGTGTTTTTGTTTGTTTGGGAGGCATGTACTGTCCCTGAGCACATGGTTTACATGCCAGGGCTTCTACTGAGTCACTGACTTAGTTGCAACCAGAAGTCCTAGATGTTTGCTGGTTCAGTCTTTAGAGCTCAGTCTCTGAAGAGAGAAGAAAGTGATCCTGTGTTTTGAGGGCCAGCACTGATTGTTTGGCTGCGATCTTTGGAGACTTGTGGGTGTTTTTGTTTGTTTGGGATGCATGTGCTGTCCCTCAGCACATGGTCTAAAGGTAGCAGGACTTCTGCTGAGTTACTGACTAGGTTTGAGTTGGAGTGAATAACTTCTAGCTCCATATAGCTGCTGTCTCAATCTCTGAAGCACAGCAAACAGGAATTTTTGTGAGCATTGTGCTGGGGACAGTGAGGAGACAGCCTGGACACCTGTGCCACTACATACATAGGATGAGAAAAATGGATGGTAGCATAGTTGTTGTAGTGACCTACAACATCTGTGCCATGCTCTTTTTTTTCTTGTTAGATGATCTACCACAGCAAGTGCACACTGATTTCCCTGCTGGAAGAAAAAGTTGATGTCCATGTATCTATTACATGTATCTACTACCATTAAGGCTTTAGTTGTCTTCTTACATGGCAGGGGGTTGGACTGAATGACCCTTGTGGTCTCTTCCAACTCTAAGGTTCTATGATTCTCTGAAAAATGAGGGGGATTCTTGGCTGTTTCAAGGTTGTGCTGATACAGCATTTAAAGGCCAAGCCATGCCTACAAAAGTTTTTATTTTTATTTATTAAAATATTTATATCCCACCCTTTATCCGAAGATCTTAGGATGACTTACAATAAAATCAACTTAAAACCATTTATAATTACAAAAATTTAAAAAATTAGATATATATTAAAATAGTTTCTCATTTAAAAATAGACAAATTAAAACTAGTTAAAGCAATATAGAATAAAAGGTAAGGGTAAAAGTTTTCCCTTTGACGAGGTTGTCAAGCCATGTCCAACTGTAGGGGCTCATCTCCATTACTAAGCCATAGAGCCAGTGTTGTCAAAGACAACTCGGTGGTCATGTGGCCAGCACGACTGCACAGGACACTGTTACCTTCCCACTGAAGTACTTGCACTTGTACATGCTTTTGAACTACTGGTTAGCAGACGTTGGGATTAGTGATGGGAGCTCACTCTGTCATGCCACCCTTGGGCTGCCAAACTGCTGATCTTGCAGTCATCAGAGTCAGCTTCTTATCCCCTGAGCCACCATGTCTCTATGAAAGATCATAGCTGTTCCCAAGTACTCCAAGCCACTGAGTCTGCCTGGGCCTGCAGTGACAAGGATGGATCTAGGAGTACTCCCAGGCTATGCGCCTGCTCTTTCATGGGGTGTGCAATCCCATCCAGAGCAGGTAGCCAGACTCAAGGACCACCTATGTGTTGAAATATGGATAAGCAGCAGGCTGTATTTTCTATGCTTAGCAATATAGTCCCTGGAAGTACATTGTGCTTAGTAACATAGTCATTGGAAGTACATTTTCTCATCTATGGACTGGCAACTACCTTCTATTAAATGTGTCATAAGTACCTGGTGGAGAACTGAAATATTTGGTTTCCAAGTATAAAAGAAAGAATGGCACACATACTGTGGTAATAAGGTGGACGGAAAGTGTTGGTGGCCACTCCCCAGCGGGGTGGGAATATAACAAAATCAGCAACTGCCACTCCAGGACGGGTTGACTTTGCAGTCAAGACAGTGAAGATAGAAGGATCCTACAAATGCCAAAAAGGACATACTGTTTAAACAGAGTTGAATATGAAACTGAAAAATTGACTGTATTTTATGATAGTTGTAAACTAAGAATCCAAGATCATCTTGACTTCAGTGTGAACTGCAAGTCCGCAATAAGGTGACTCTTCAAAAGTCTTTAATTACTTTACTTTAAAGTAACTAAATATGCTGTTGAATTTACTGCATGTGCCTCCCACATAGATTCCAGTCGACTTTGGCTGAACCAAGAAAGTACCAAACAACCAGAATGCTACAATGGGCCCTTTAGACCAATTCAGCAAGGTCAAAACTTACCGCATGGTCAAAAGCCACAGAGTTTATAACCATAAAATTGCTGAGGTTGTACTTGTATGGTGTGTAGTTTCCATGCCAAGCCACAACGTTGAATGGAGAGCAGTTCTGTAAGATAAAGCAGAATAAAGTAGCTGTCTTGTCTATGGAAAGTGTCTGATATCCACAAACATTATTTACTTATTCAACACACTTCCACCCCTCCTTTCCTCTGCATTGCTCAAGGCAGCTGATAACAAGGGTAAAATAATAAATGAACAGTCGGCAAAGCTACTCCTGAGAGTAGCCAAAACCTTGGATTATAGTATCACATCCAGAAGAAACCACAAACCACAAATCAGTAATTTCAAAGGGTTGTATCTCAGTTGCTAGGGCAGTTCTATTGACCATAAGCTCTTCTGTCTGACCAAATGTGTTTTTCTACATCTAGTCTGTTGCTGCTGCCAACAACAGTTTAAAGGTTCCTAGAGCATTTAGGGAATGATCCGGAATGGACAAAGAGTTGAATGCCATCCACATATTGGTGACAATGAAATATTAAATCCCAGATTACCACCAATGGTTTTATACCCAAAGTAAAAAAAAAATGGAGGGAAGATGGGGACTTGATGGATTTGCATGTAAAAACTGAGAAAGAACTGGAAATAGTGTACACCAAATCCTATCCTGTTAAACTTCCTCTGATAGATACCATAGTCAAATGTTGCTGACACATGCAGTAGAACAATAGGAACCCAGTTTCTGATGTAAGTCCAGCCATGGAGGGAGAGATGCCGGCCCAGCTCCATTGGGCCAGGCTTAGATTAAGAAGGATAGCCCTCCCTCCAGTCCATCTGCCTTGGTCCAGGCCTCAGAAGGAGAGAAAAACTGCTGGACCTGATCCCCTTCTCCACCACCATTCCCTTCTCCTTTTGTGTTTTGTCTTTTTAGATTGTAAGCCTGAGGGCAGGGAACTGTGTAATTAAAAAATAATAATAACTGTAAGCTGCTCTGAGAGCCTTTAGGGCTGAAAGGCGGGGTATAAATACCGTAAATAATAATAAGTTCATGATGTAAGATTAAGATGATGAAGGGGCTATGCAGACTGCCCCAAAGGGGTGGTCTCCAGGTGCCCCTTTTTCAGCCAGACCAGGGCCATGGTAACCACATGCTGTGGCAACTGCCCCAATCTGGCCTTTCCAGGGCGTGAAAAGGAGCTGCAAAAAGTGGCTCCTTTTTGCGCCCTTGACTGGGCATGATAGCTGTGGCGCCGTGGCTATACGGCACCCTTTTGGCACTGTGTCATCCGAATGCAGCGCCGGAGGAGCACCGTGATGACGCGAGCCATGTGGAGCGACGTGTGGCATCATGGCGCCCTGGGGGCAGAGCCAGGGCATGCATCATGGAGACGTGAGATTCATACCGAGAGAAATTTCTCCATCTACTTTTCCCCTGCCATGGATAATTATCCCTTTATTTACCTTTTTCTAAGCTAAGAAGCTTCAAATGTTGCTATTTTTTATTATATAGCAGTTGCTCCAGCCCCTCATTACTCTCTTGGTTGGCTCCTCCCCCCCATATTCTTCATATTTTGAGATGTGACCAAAATGGTTCCAAATATATTTAACGTGACAGATCTGAGTGAAGGCAGAACTCCAGAACAAGCCAAAATCATGCTTTGGTGACTTGTCATCTGTGCCACTTACTCTTTGCCAATCCATCTCTTAGCTAATGCATGTACCCACAGCTTTTGTTTTCCATTTGGATTGGCGTTTCCCCTGCATCCCTGTGTTTTAGGAACAGGCATGTGATTTTTCTTGAAAAAGAGGATCATCACTTTTGGATTTTTCTTATCACTCAAACCATACTGGGAGTCTCTGATGTTATTGCTCTCCACATGAAACCTTAAATATTAGGGTTCCCCTTTGTCACATTGGAAGAGTTTAGCTTAGATTGAAGCTGACATGCTTAAACTTGTATATACTTTTAGACAGAAAGAAATCTCTGTTGTGGGCCGTGTGATAAGAGTGTTGGCCTTCATGTCTGGTCTTTTGTGAAATGTGTCACTTTCCAAATGAAAGTTCTGATCTCCCAACCTGCTGTCCTGCAAAGAGTTTCCCCTGGTACTTGTTGACAACGGTATAACCCTCAGCTACTTGGCGATCTTCATACCAGGCCACTGGCACAAGGAAATCGCGTGGATTAGCCAACCCATTGGCTCCTAGCAGAGAAAGAAGCAATGGGTAAGTCTTCACCACCAATTGAATATTTGAACACTGGAGGCAGTAAACACCACTCTACTCTTGCAAAACTTCTCTGTATTTTACATTAAAGGTTTTATGTTATAATCTGTATTTAGAAGATCTTTATTACTTTTTGTTATAGAAACTGGTGGGCTCTAAGGAACGAAAAGCTCAGGTCAGAAATATAGAGTTGATAGAGTTCTTATAGCTAGGCAGAGCTTGCAAAGTTGTATACTATACTAATAAATAAATAATAAATTTTTTATTTATATCCCGCTCCTTCCCAAGATCAGGGCGGCTCACAACATATATTAAAACAAAACAGATACAATACAATAAAACATCAAATAAGTACATACAATAAAATAACAAGCTAAAAGCCCCATTAGCCCAACCTCTTGGCCACGGAAGAGGAGGGAGGCCCACAGGATTTTATTCGGGGAATGCTTGTTGGAACAGAAAGGTTTTTAAATCCTTTCTGAATTGGGCCAGGGAGGTTGATGAGCGGAGCTCAGTGGGCAGCGTGTTCCAAAGGGCCGGGGCGGCGATGGAGAATGTCCTCTTCATAGTGGAGGAAAGCCTGGCCCTACTACTAATAATAATAATAATAATACACTGGTGCCTCGGGATACGAAATGATCGCGTTACGAAATTTCCGGGATACGAAAAAGTTGGATTGGAAAAAACTGTTACGAACTATTTTTCGGGTTACGAAATTCATTTCGGCGCGAAATTCAAATGCGAAGCGCGGCTATAGGCTTTCCAGCGCTAACGGAAAGCCTTTTCGGGTTGCGAAATTTTCGGGTTACGAAGGGAATGGCGGAACGAATTAATTTCGTAACCCGAGGTAGCAGTGTAATATAAAAATTTATATCCTATTCTTCTATGAAACATAATCGGGGCAGCTTACAAAATTAAAACATACATTCCCAAACCTTCAATCCCACCCCCCTACTAAGTTACATGCCCACTAGAAAACTAAGGCTCGGCAGGCGACCCTGTGATGTTGATAGGAGCTAGTAATATCAGGCACACTTCTACTGTAACAATAAATTCAAGTACAGTGCTCCCTCGGGTTACGAAATTAATTCGTTCCGCGGCTAATTTCGTAACCCGAAAAACCTTCGTAACCTGAATTGCCATAGGCGCTAATGGAAAAAAAGCCGCGGCTCTGCTGCGGCTCCATTCAAAACAGCGCCGAGGTTTTTTCGTAACCCGAAAAAACCTTCGTAAGCCGAAACAATAAATCCCTATGGGATTTTTTCGTATCCCGAAAAATTCGTAAGCTGGGTAATTCGTATCCCGGGGTACCACTGTAGGTAGAATTTGGCAAAGGACTGCTTGTAAGAATTGTCCTGCTATGTTAAAATGTAATATTTGGTTTGGTTTGCATCCAGAATTTTTCTGGGCATTCTTGAACATAAAGGTGAATTTTTCTTCTCTCTTACGTTCGGCACAGAAACACTGTCTCTACACATTCTGCTTAGTTGTTATGCCAAAGGGTACTGTTACATTTATCGTCCATTAATTTTTGCTCAATCTCTGTAAAACTTAAATTGGTGGTTACAATATCTAGTAGATAATTTTTTCATTTAATTGTGTAGAGAAACATTCTCTTTTCTGTGTTTTGCTATTCAAACTCACTGGATAACATGAGGAATAATCCCGAGATCAATGTATGAGCCAGCTCTCAGAGTAATCATTTACTCCACTTCTATCTTTTAGCACAGTCTGAAATATTATTACAGCACTGAAACATATCTCACCTCACCACATATGTTTTGTTGCTCTTGAACATCAAGACTGACTTTTGCGGAGAACTCAGAATTCAAAAGCTTGTTTCATATTCTATAATGTTTCTGAAAGGTCTAAGAAACTAAACTACTACATTCCTATTGTTTTGGGGTGTAAGAATAGAAATGAATATTTACCAATAGGTCCCAAATCAGGCAGCTCAAAATGTACACCGTATACCTCCAAGACATAGCCCCGGGTTTCCCCAAATACTTCCACACTAAAACGCATCCCTTGCTGGAAGGGAGAGAGAGGACAAAAAAAATTAATAATAGGGAACTACTTTTTGCTTAGTAGTATGGTTTCTATTTCTGTCATCTTTTGCTTCTTGTCTACCTTCAACTGTGTGAAAAGTTTCATCTGTTGTCCAATTAGACTTTTCTTTCTTTTTGGCTGATGATTGTGTCTTTTTGCATTCTTCCTTCACAATGTCCTTTGCTCCAGGCACGAGTTCTTCTGGTTCCCAGTCAGTTAGGCTTAATAGTACAAATCTACTTTTTACTTTAGATTTTACAGATGTTCTTCAGATTGTATTTTGGCCCAATGGTTGGTTTAGTGTTCTTCTTTAGATTTCCTCTAATTTTTGAAGTTACCAGCTCATGATCTGTGCCACAATCTGCTCTTGTTCTTGTTTTTGCAGAGAGAATGGAGTTTCTATAACTTTTGCTTTTAATTTTGTAGTCTGTTTGATTTCTTTATTGGCCACGAGGTGAGGTCCAGGCATACAGTTGTTTCTTTGATTGTCTGAAGAAAGTATTTGCAGTGAAGAAACTATTGGCCTCACAAAATTCAATCAGTTGCTCTTTTGCTTCTTGTAATGTTCAGGCTAACTCCACTCCAGGAACACAGTTCTTCACCATTGCAGTCCCTTATGTTTTGCATTGGGGCGGCGCACACTCCCAAGACCCACTTTTGGTCTGCCACTGTCCCCCAATTACCTATTGCTCTTGAGAGGATCAGTTAATAAGAACATTAGAAACAACAGGTTTTCCTTCTCTTATAGAATCATGCCCTAATTCAGTAATGGAGATATATGCCCCATTGACTGGAGACTAATGGAGATGTGGATGCACACTGCAGAGTTCATATGCGCCACATCCCTTTTGGCCTCTCTAGAGCCACTAGTTAACAGGCAAAAAAAGGGACATAATCTTCAGATATGAATAGTAGGTAAGGTAAAGGTATTCTCCATTGACAAAGTTGTCAAGTTGTGTCTGACTGTAAGGAGTAGTGCTCATCTCCATTACTAAGCCACAGAGCCAGCATTGTCAGAGGCTACTCTATGATCATGTGGCCAGCATGACTGCACAGAACACTGTTTACCTTCCCACCGGAGTGGTACCTATTTATCTGTTTGCATTTTGCATGCTTTCAAACTGCTAGGTTGGCAGAAGCTTGGACTAGTGATGGGAATTCACCCCGTCATGCAGTATCCAGGCCACGAACTGCCAACCTGCTGATCTTGCAATACACAGAGTCAGCGTCTTAACCACTTGAGCAACTACATGCAGTGAATAGTATAGTGAATAGTAGGCATCCAATGTATCTCAGGTATGTATTTCTGCTACATGGACATGGGTTGCCCACTTGCTATGGCTGTAGGAAAAGAGACTCTGATTATGTAATAACTGACATTTGGAACTAGAAGGCCAAGGATGGCAGATGAGGATTAGTGACTTCTGTAGTAGGATCCAGTGCTCACCTGAATGACACAGATTTCATTGGGCTCTACCAACAACCTGCCAAACTCTGTAGTGATGAGCAGTTCCCCTTGCTGTGGTACTGGAGAAAGAAAACAAAACCAGTTACGTTGAAAGATTATAGCAGCCCCTGGCATAGACAACAGGCGTTAAATGATTGTGGTGTGTGTTTTTTTTAAATGTAGTCTATATTTTTTCCATCCTCCGCACATTTTGGTCTCCGTGACTCACTCATATGGATCTTATGCATATGAGAGCCATGTCTGGAAAACCCTTGAACTGAGTATCTTTCAGTGGGAATCTCACTTCCAAACTTCCAGCACACTCACTCAAACCTTCTTTGAAAAATTATTCATTAGTTAGTCCTTTCTCTGTTTCTCTTCCTTGGATTCTGTGTCTTTTTTAAAAAAAAAATCCATTCTGTGGACCTTTTCAAAAAGTGCTACAAGCCTGCAAGGGTAAGACAGAACCTTTGGATGGTTACTCCCACTGCCTCCTCTGCCTAGGAAAGCAGAATTCTCTTTACTACATATTGTAAGCAATTCAATATCCCCACAATGTGTTTTTGATACTTTGATATCTTTATATTGCACTGCTGGATACCAGCATGTTGTTTGGAGGTTGCAGTGACTCAAAAGGTAGTATCCGAATGTGCTCACAGACATGCAGACAGCTTAGACACAAAGGATAAAAGGGGTTTCCTAAAAGAGGCAATCCCCCACAAGCTCGGCATTTCCCACCAAAATGGAAAGCACAACAGATTCTCTCAACAGATCAAACAAGACCACACCCCTTTATTCCTTACTGTGTTCCCAAGTACTCTTCTTGGCCATACATTTTGGAGTCTCCCAGGTCCTGTCACTGGAACAATGTGCCAAGTGCATTGAATTTGGAGTGAATATGTGGAATAGCATGTAAGTTTCATGGCTCTAGGTCATTCCTTCTAGGTCGGGATAAGAACTTTTCAGCATCCCCTTATATAATTATTTTTGTGTAGATTGGTAATATGACTAATATACCACCCTCCAATGTTCAGGGATTAATATGTAAAAAGGCACTGATCCTGCACTGAATAAATATGTGGGATGACTGATATATACAATATCCTGTACTACATCAGGAGTAGATGATGTGAGATTACTGTACAGAGCTATTATTTTATTAATATTTAATTTTATCCTCTATGTGTGACAAGGCATCAAATTGCTTCCAGTCACTTTGGGATTAATATTTCAACTTTAAATAAAGCAAACGGTATAGTGCACAAGACTTCAGAGTGGTAAGGATGAAATGGCAACTTACCAATCAGGAAGTCTCCATCAGAATTGTAAAAGCATCTGTAGAGGAAGAAGAACAAGCAAAGGATTCCCAAATTTACAAAAAGTTGGTTATAAAGAATGGAACCTTAATTTGAATCCCAGAGCCCACTGCCTTTGTAACCCCATCAGGTTTCTTTTGTTCTGCCATCCAGTTATCTGCTGGGGCAAAGTCTCTTTCCCTTCTTCTCTAGGAACATGAGAAATGAAAGTGTGTTCTGTGGATATATGAAGTAGGTAGAGGCAATGAGATCCTACAGATGTTATAGAAGGGCCTGCATTGGTGTTGGACTCCCATTTATCACAGGTGGGTATAATGTTGTGTTCCAGATTCCTCTGAAGCTGTGGGTACTAGGACACAGTTTTCCTCCCTCAGCACCTGTGCTTGGGCTTGGACCACTGCTTCAAGTTATACGCATGCACTCTTCCTACTTATTTAGCTCCTTAAATAAACATAACTAGACACATCTGGATATAGCACTATGGTGTGGCAAAAAAATATTTATAGAGGGTACATTTGTAAAATCTTGTCAATTTAACCTGACCAGTTTCTTCTATCCCTGCCCCACCTGGACACCATTCTTTATCAGTCTCTGCCAATATATGTCTACTGTTGGGTTCATAAAATCAGAGTTGGAAGAGACCTCAAGGACCATCCAATCCAACCCCATTCTGCCATGCAGGAGTACACAATCAAAGCACCCCCAACAGATGGTCATCCAGCCCAGTATCTCCTCGCCTAGAATTCACAGAATAAAATACAGCTAAATAATATTTGATGGTATTCAGAACTGTGTGCAGAATCCTTGAGAACCTTTGACTGTCTGCACATGACTCACAAACCTGTTGGTCATGGAGGTGTTACAGGTGAAGACGTGGATTGCAAGCCCATTCCGAGACCTGGCATCACCAGCGCCACACACAGTGTGCAATCCCTATGGCAAAGAATCACCAGAGGTTCAGAATAAATAGCTGCCGCTTTCACAGAAGTCCCTTTGATTGGTCTTCATGCCATCAACAAAACGCTTTCACTCTTAGAGAAACACTTTGTTCTCCTTATTCAATTAAAACTAATCAGAGGCATTTAAAACCATGCATGTTTCAACACAGAAGCAGTGTCAGACTGTGTTGTTGTTGTTGTTGTTGCACAGATCAGATGGTTAGGGTAATTGCTTTTCCAGATGGTCAGATACTACTTGTTTTAAATGGCTTTGAGGTTGAGGCAGCACCTCTTGCTTCATTTTTCAAAAGCCAATCTACATGGGTTATTTTTATATCATTTCTTCCTCCCTAGTTCTGTCAGATGGAAAGATAGAATTTTAAAAATGTAACCCGCTCTGATAGCCTTTTGGCTGAAGAGCAGGATATAAATACTTTAAATAAATAGAAGGTCTATGTGTGCCATTCAGAATCATTTACAAACAAAAATTATGCATGATTTGGGGCAAATCATCTTTCAAACTGCACAGCACCTTTACAGTGAGATCTAGCAAGAAGCTCTTGAAATGCTTCTAACTGTAAGCTTCTAACTTACAGTTACAAAGTCCACTTTTCTCTGAGAAGTTGCAGGGATCTCAAAAGGTTTCCATCTCAACTGGAACAAAACAGAGAAACATAATATTAAATATGCAAGTACATCACCATAAGAATAGGGCTTTTACTGTACATTCAATCTTGCTTCTCCCATTAGAACCAGTACAAGTAGAAAGGAAATGCAGCCGCCATTAGAATGAACCTATGAGACTCCAACGGCTTTTAAGGCAGTGGTGCCCAACCTTTTCTATGCTCCGCACCGCTAAGTAATGGTTAATCAATGTCTGCACCCACTACAAAAATAATATCACATATGAAGATGATGAAGACTGACTTCTAAATTTTGAATCACAAATTGAACCGCATACAATGCTGAAGGTGAACAAATTGAACCTAACAAAATCTTTCAACTCAGTGCATAAAATGTCTATCTATCCTGACCCCTCTGTAAAGTAAACAAACGCGTATTACACACATGCCGAAAGTCTGTGTTAGGGTTAGGAAGGGGCGTGCTAGGATTAGAAAGGGGCGTCACTTCCTGATGCCCCTCAACCCTAGTATGGACTGGGTCCATACAAAATGGCAGCGCCCGTCCACACGGGAGCTGCCATCTTGACGTCCCGGATGCGTAGCGTCCGGACGTCGCAACCTGGAAGTGACGCTGCGATTGCGTGACTAGCGCCTCATGACGCCACTTCCAGGGCGCATTTTTGGCTGCGCCCGGGAATCACGCGGTTTGGTCGCTGCGGTTCCCAGACGCAGCAACTGGCACCACCAGCAGACTGCCGCTTTTAGGCAATCTGTAACGCGCCTGAGAGCCCAAACAGACAGGCCAAAATAAAGCTGCTTCGGGCCACTTTGGAGGTATGCTGTTTAAATGATGCATGCATCCTAAGAGACCAGAAGTCGTGCCAAAGCTGCACCAAAGCTGCGCTCCTAAAGACTGGAGCACAGCTTTGGTGCAGCTTCTGGCCTCTTAAGATTCATGTGCCATTTAAACAGCATACCTCCAAAGTGACCCAAAGCAGCTTTATTCTGGCCTGTCTGTTTGGGTTCTGCTACTCTTTTTCTACCTCTTTTCTCCCAGCTCTTCCCTAGAGCTAGATGAAGCTAGATTAGATTAGCACCCTGAGCAACTTTCCTATTTTAGAATAGAGTTCCTTTCATGAAGCCTTGGAATAATAAAGATGTGACAACTGTCTTTAAATATCTGAAGAAATGTTATATAGAAGATGGAGTAAACTTGTTTTCTGTTGTTCCAGAAACTAGAGCATAAACCAATGGATTCAAATTAGAAAGAAGAGATTCCACCTAAAGGTTAAGAATAATTTTTTCACTGTTAAATTCTGTTAAATAGTGGAATAGATTGCCCCAGGGAATAGAAGACTCTCCCTCACTGGAGATCTTTAAACAGAGGTTGGATGACCATAATTCAGGAATGCTTTGTGTTTTCCTGCAAGGCAGGAGGTTGGACTAGGTGGCCATTGTGGTCCCTTCCAACTCTAATCTAAAATAGACTATTCCCTTGTTGCTTCCTCCACCTTCTGTAAAATGAACTTGTCTGCAAAGCTGGTGCAGGGCAGGAGGTTGCACTATGTGGCCCTTATGGTCCCTTTGAATTCAGTCATCAAAGATTTGACGATTCTGTGATTCTAGAGGGTTCTGGCTACTTCCATCTTTATGGATCTAACAACTCTCAAGCCTTCACCTATTGGGTCTGTTGTGCTGGTGTATATTCATAGAAAAGTTTCCCTCATACACACATCTCACCAGTGACTGCACAGACCCTTAACCTATCCCTAATGCTTACCCCTTCCCCATTCAGAACTACCAACAGTGCTCTTGCCCACTGGACCACTGGTTATAGCCTAGGGCTGGTCTGTGTTGGCTTTGCTCCTATCAAATTTATTCTCTCTGGTTTGTGTGCCCCCGGACCAGCCAACAGCAAAACATTTATTTCCCTTCTCTGGCTATCCATACATGTTGTTGTTTGTGTGATGCAAAGAAAGCAAAGAAGCATCAGTGAAGGCATTCTGCCCAAAAAAACCAGGGCTTCCATCCATGGCCCCTTAAGCACTGGCTTTTCCATAAAACAGAACCAAGAGTTTTCTGTCCAATATTATCATTCATTCTTGTACTTTTGCATCATATATCACTACCTGATTGGGCTCAGGCTCAGCTTCATCCCAGTTATGTGTCAGATAATCCTGATCCATGGGTTGAAAGGGCTTGTGGCAAACAGAAGGCAGAATTCTATACAGCCAGCTGAGAGAAAACACACCAAAAAGTGATATAAAATATTTGCTAACCAAATATTCCTGTAACATATATTGCTTTATTGGCCTCTTCTGTCATGTCTTACACATAAAGAAACTTCCTGTTTATAGCTGGATCCCCAGTCCAAATAGAAGATGGGGGTGGGGTGGGATTAATATATGGCCCTGACTCAATATACTAAATCATCATTGGTCCATCCTAATTGTATTGGTTTCTTTGTGAGTTATGTTTCCAGGATCCCAGGCATACTGTTGTATTAACTCCAAGAAAAGACTGGCAGTGGATACTAATATAAGATGCCATTGAAGGAAAACATCAAGGCTTTCATGCACACTGAGTGCTAGCCAGCTTGTCCAGTCCCAGCAATGAAGGATACATGGAAAGTCTTGGGAGCAAGGCTGGTGGAAAGTGAGTTTTCCCCTTTCTACATTGGATGGAACAGTTGCATACATATACCTTGTGTAACTTCTACCTGAAGTTACTTTTTGACATCAGTCTTCTCCCTCCCCCATAAATACCCATAAATTCATTATATTTCTGTGGCAAGGATCCAGGCATCTTCATTCACAGTAGTACTGTTGTTTGTAGTTTAGAACCCATTTTTGCAACACTAAAATACTTTACTGTTGGGAAAATATGGCTCTTCCGTCATGTAACACATTGAGTGCAAGAATGGCTATCATTATATCACTCTCAACTCATGAACCCTATCAAAATTGCTTTACTGGATTATGTTTATGTTATGCATTCTCCCTCTGCAGTGCTGGAGTGCATATCCCTTCTGCTTGATCAGGAACATAAAAGGTAAGTAAAGAGGAGCCCATTTATCTTTCTGAAGAAAAAGCTGTCTCTAAATCTGTTGGAGATAGAACAGGCTTGCAAACTGTTGACTCCAGACACAGCTACTGTAAATATAACCCCCTTGGGTTCACTCTTGGGGGGGAAAGGCAAGTATAAATTCAATAAACAAACTTCCTTGGTAAATAATTAAACCCAGGTCTAGAATGTGTAAGAATGTCTGCATCATCTGCATAAAATATTTTCCTGTCTCCAAGTCCTGTTGCCATGACTATTGGGGTTTATTAAGACATCTTCAAGCTCATTTACAAATAGATTAAACAAAGTTAGCACAACAATACAGCCATATTGAAGGGCGAGGACCAGCTCAAGAAGGTGTTGTAAGAAGGAAACCGTGGGTTCCTGGTAATTGATCCAGTCAGCAGTCAGACTGCAGTATTTGGGACCAGTTATAGTTTTCAAACACTTTTCATAGGTAGTCTTGTGTATACTAGTCTGTCTGGAACAAAATCAAGGTACATATTATCAGATGGGGGATGAAAGGTCCTTGTCCTGTCCTTTTCCCATTCTCATAGCATGATCTCAAGGAGATTTTCATGTGACATCAGGCTTATCTGGACATTATCCCATCTGGAAAGTGTGATTGACCACGATCACGCAAAAGACTTTCAAACAATGTCGTGCAGATCCCATCATTGTCCCATCATTGAAGCATCATTGCCTGGCATTTTGCATTAACTAGAGTTTCCGTTAATGCAATGCCACTTCAATAATGAGACAATAGCACTGTGATCTGAAAGCCTTTTGTGTGATAATCTCCTGTGTGAGACATCTCAAGCAGCAGATACACTTGGCAGATTAGCTACATATCATCTCTAGTATCAGAAGAAATATATCTTTGTAAGAGAAGGTGTGTGAGACTGACAGTGCAGATTCTTGTGTGTCCTGATGGTGCTCTTTCCATAGGCATAAGAAGAGCCATGTGTCAATTGCCCATGGCATTTTGCTGTTCTCCCGCTCCACCATCTCCGCAAATCTTCCTATAAGCCTCCATCTGTAACTAATTTCCCCTTCTCCATCAATGCATACCTTCTCCTGTTTGTGGATCGTGGGCAGGTGAATGCCGAGCCTGAGATCTGTTCAGCATACAGATTATATGGGCAAACTTGGGGGTTATTCTAAACCAAAACAGAAACAGACCATGGATTAAATGAATCATATTTTCTTTTGTCGTGTTATTTCCTTAACACATAAACACATAGAGAGAAATACAGATGAGATTATTTCCCAATACTTATGTAAACAGTGTTTATTATCTTCCCATTTACCAGTTTTTAAACAACAATTGAACATTTCCTTACAAATTCATTTCCCCAAATTTTGTTTTTAATAATAAAAAAAAATAGTGTGTAGATGTCTTTTGCAAACATACACTTTTGTCTTATGGAAAGGGAATTTATTTATTTTATTTATTTCAAATATTTATATCCCGATTTTCTCCCACAATGGGATTCAAGGCGAGTTGAAGAGGCTAACTACATGTTATGCACATGAAACCCAATAGTTATGCTTTTTGAACAAAAGTATTTTTGGGAGGGGAGATTAGGAAAGGAAAGCTTATTTCCTGCCTCCCTAAGCAATCCTCTGTTCCCAGGACCATCTGGAATAGCTCTAATGAAGGTTAGCCATCCCTCCTCATATTCAAAAAATGGCACCAATACCTGTCCTTCTGGCAAGGCTCCAGGGCAGCGTGGGTCTTCAGAGCTATGCTCATTACCAAATCCTGACATGTACTGCAAAACAAAAGGACATTGCATATGCTGAATTATAAAGAGATAGGCTGTGACTCTAGTCAAAATGTTGTTGTTGTGTTCCTTCACGTTTCTGACATATGTTAACTCTACGGTGAACCTATTATGGGCTTTTCTTGGCAAGCTCTATGTATTTCCAGCACACTTCCTATAGGAAGGTCAGCATTGCCACTCTAGTCTATAGCTGGTATCTCCCACTAGACCAAGAGTCGTAAAAGTACAGCCCTTCAGGTATTGTTAGACTGTAATTCCCATCATTTTCCACCACTGTCTGTGCTGGCTATGTCCGGTGAGAGTCACAGTCCAACATCTAGAGGCCCATACTTTGCCCATACTTGCATTCAACTTTAGACCCCCAGGAGGATCCCATCTTCAGGGCAGTAGATATTTCCTAGTCAATGTAAGGTAAATCAAGACTATACTCCCTTCCTGTGTGAAGTGTCTGCTATGTGGAAGAGTGTTCTTTGGGCCTACGAAATCTAAAAGGAAAAACAATAACTCAAATTCAGGTGAATTTTTTAGGATCTGAAAAAGTTGTGGGTAAAAGAATAATAAATAAATAGATAATGCGGTTGAAGTTGACTTGGGAGCAGTTAACAACAAGATCAACAAAGCAGCATATCAAAGCAAATGAAATTGTTGTATTAATGGCAGACTAATGGGGTAGAGTTTCCAATCTCGGTAGTTACATTGCCCATCACTGGTCATTTTAAGTGGGGAAAAAATGAATCCTACAGACTCAGGAAAAGAATTGGCCTCACAATCAGAAATGAAATGGTGGGTGGACAAAATGGGGCTAGCCATCAATGGCAGTGAATGCTTTAGGATGTCCTTTCTGCACCTGAATTTGGGCATGTTCTCTGCTTTTTACACTGGACTTACAAGATGTGAGCAGCTATCATTGCCCTGTGATCAAAGCATTTTTCTTGCTCACTGATGTGGGGGACCAGCAGTCCCCCCCTCACTGTACCAGGGACTAGTAACATATTTGTGCCCATTGATGGCATTATTGTTGTTGTGTGCCTTCAAGTAGTTTCTGACATGTGGCAACCCTAACCTATCACAGGGTTAAGGGAGTGCAACTTGCCCAAGATCACTCCACAGGTTTCCATGGCAGAGCGGGGAATCGAACCCTGGATTCCAGGGTCATAGTCCAATGCTGAAACCACTGCACCATGCTAGCTGTTGGTATTTCTGAAAACTGTCCAAGGATTGTCACCTGATGGTTCCTGGACCAGCACCAGTCCATGGACCACTACTTGAAGCATCATTGCAGCAGAAGATTTCTACATGTCCTGGCAGATAAATCAGTTAAAGGCTGGTTACGTGCATGTCAGATGTCTGGAATGAGTTTGAAATAATGCAGCCAAGACAGTCTTTAAGAGGGGTTAATGTCTTCTGTTACGTCATTCACTGAATTTTAAAGGGGATTCATCTGGTGTTGTGCATTCATAATTCTCACATTCTACAGCTGTAAGATTTTATGTTTAGGGCATTTCTAAAGTTCTCTGGAATTGATTGCATGATATTGGAAAACTGAGAAGGGTGTTCCTTTGTGAAAAGAAAAACCATCACTTCTTCTAGTTTTTATTTTGCTTGTTTACGTTCCTGCAGTGAATAATATTAACTCTACACAAAATTTCATTTAGTAACATTTAATCTTTTAATTTTTAAATGCTGCACTGGGCTTTCATCTTTTGGTTATATTGAAAAACACCAAAACAATGTTCACAGGCTGGAGAAATTGGTATATAAAGTTAAATGTTCTCATTGGAGGCTTAATGCTGACAAACAGATCATGACCTTTAACTGAACAGATTAGACAGCATGACCGGATAAATACTTTTGAAGTTAGAATTCATAAAATGGAATATAAATAGCATTGCTCCTCAAGGTTCTGCATAATACATTTTCTGCAAGCCACCCTGGTGATGTCTAGCTTTGAAAAACTATTTTATTATTCACTTATAAAATTAGTGAGGCATAAAGCTAGGATGGCTAGTTTAGAATCATTCCCAGTCTTGAACTTTCCCGGCCAAAACCTAAGACTGAGAGACCTAGGGACCTAAGCATTATTCATTAAAAATCAACCACTGTTACCCACAGCTTGTCATTCAAACACATACACACACATGCAGAACCTATTTTTCCTGCTTTGAAATAAAGACAACAATCTTAGCTATATGGGCTGTTAGTGGATCAAGGTGAAATTGGGGAATGATTGCTTTTAGATAAGGAACATTTAACCTAAACATATAACGGGCCCTTAAAATGGAGGCACCTCCATCTCCAGGAATGATGCAGCACAATGTGAATAAATTTTGTAGTGTGTCCACATTACTGAAGCTGCAAATCGTTGCAGCTCTTTTAAAAACCTGCTAAGGGACCCGGTGCTAAATGCACCGGTTTAAGTGGGCTTTTTGTTCACAAATACACACCGCAAACTGCACCCATTGCAGTTGGAGCAAATGTGAACTTCACAGAAACAAACCGGTTCCACACCAGTTTATTTCTGTAGTATGAACGCCCCCTAAGTAACATCCCCTGAGAAGGATGTCCACAGATTCTCCTGAATCGCATTGCTATCTCTATAAAGTGTTTCAATCTGAATCGCTGACTTTTGAGACCCCCCTCCATGACAAAGCATATTGGAATTAAAGTTAGCTGTGTTTCATGCGCACGGTCCTCCAGAACAGCCTCCTGTCAACCTACCCAAGGTCTTTTAGTCACACCACACATTTTAAAGTGTACACTCAACATGTTAATATAAAAACTGAGGCAGGGATGCTAGTGATTTTTTTAAAATAAATTAACATATTTATGATTCAGGTGCTCGCAGAGGGGAGTCATGATTAGCTGTAATTCCCTGCTGATGTCCAGAATACTTGTGTTATTTTATAACAGGGAACAGAAGGTTTCAATACAAAGATAAGAGGTTTCCCCTGTGCTGTTTTCCTGCTTGAAATGGCACCTCTCGCCTTCTGCATGGATTTTCAGTGGTGAACCTGCAGTTTGTTTGTGAGGAAGGTGCTATATGCCTCAAAACCATAGCATGAACTACAGAAAGGGCTGGATGAGGACATCCCAATTTCAATGCTCACACTTTTTTTTATTATTTTCCAGGCAAGTCTTGTGCACCTGGAGGTCCGGCACCTTGTAATAGAAAGCAACCTTTTGTGCAGAGTACTGTGAAACCAGACAGGATCTTAAAGAATAAAGATATACAACTGAAGTTAGAATTATCCAAGCCATGGTGTTCCCCATCACCATGTATTTATGTGACAGCTGGACAGTGAAGGGAGCACATAGAAAGAAAATCAACTCATTTGAGATGTGGTGCTGGAGAAGAGTGCTCAAGACACCAAGGACTGAAGTCTACAAAAATTCATGCTGCCAATTTGTTTCTTAGGGGCAAAACAGATGGGCAGGAAAAAGTGGCTTGAAGCTGCCTTTTCTGAAGCCACACTGATACCCCACCAATCGCACCGCCAGCTCCCAAGGCAGCTGGAGTGTTCATGTTGTGACCACATGATATGGCTTCAAGCCAGGAAGAAGCGGAAAAAAGCTTCTTCTTTTTGAAACGGCTTTTCTCTGCATAAGGCCCCTAGAAGGCACTTTCCTGCTGGCTTCAAGGCATGTGTCATCTAAACACCACATCTTCAAGTCGGCTTGAAAGCACCTCTTTTTGCCTGTCTGTTTAGCCATAAAGTTAATCTCAAAGGTGCTACATGTCTCTCTAGCCATGGATAACTAAGATGATCAGAAAAATGGTCCTTGAACAGATCGAGCCTGAAATACCCCTAGAAGCCAAGATGATTAAACTGAGACTGTTGTACTTTAGGAACACCATGAAAAGGCACAGCTCATTGGAGAAGACAATAATGCTGGGAAAGGTAGGGATATAGAAAGAGAGGAAGAATGCAAGCCAGATGGATTGACTCTATTAAGGAGGTAATGGGGATGAATCTGCAGGAACTAAGCAGAGTAATGGAAAATAGGGTGTCTTGGAGATCTCTCATTCACAGGGTCGCCATGAGACAAGATCAACTCAAGGACGGCTAACAACAACAACTGTGAAACACAGAAACTAAACTGCTTCCTCTCCTCTCCAATTTCAATAAAGTGAGGCAGCAGCAACCAAAAATAAAAGTGTTCCAAGTGCTATGCAATTTTTTGCAGTACTGTGGGGCAGGTGGGGGGAACCCAAACCCTGGCTGGAAAGATTTTGTTTGGGACCTTTAGAGTTAACTCAGAAAAAGTATGCAAGAGCAAAGCAGACCATCAGTGTGATTGGCTAACTTAGGAACACGCCCTCCATCGCATAGCCAGGGAGGTGTTAGTTGTAGGGCCAAATGGAGAAGAGTTGCAGCTGCAAAGAAAGGCCACTGCTGGGAAGGTGCCAGGCCACTCTGTATTAGAATCAATGAATCTTAGAGTTGAAAGAGACCTCAAGGGCCATCTAGTCGAACCCCGTCATGCATGAATACACAATCAAACCATACCCGACAGATGGCCATCCAGCCTCTGTTTAAAGACCTCCAAAGAAGGAGATTCCAGTATTCTCCAAGGGAACATCTTCCACTGTCAAACAGTTCTTACTGCCCAGAGGTTCTTCTGAATATTTATGTGGAATCTCTTTTCCTGTAAAACTCTCCTGGCTTTATCCTGAAATTTGTGGGGTTCAGATCTGCACTTAAAGGATTTTTAAAAAACTTAACTCTGGCGCTTTACAGAGCACCCAAAAAGGGCGCTCTGCCGGTGCCCATGGTTGCTGCGCCAGGGAACCGCAGCGAACAAACCACACGATTCCCTGGCACAGCAAAAAGAACCCGCAAAAAGCGGCGCCATTTCCGCACCATGACGTGTGGATGTTAAGCGTCTGCTACATCAAAATGGCGGCGCCCATGTAGCATGGGCGCCACCATTTTGTACGTGCTTGGCACGTACTAGGGTTAGGGGCATCCAGAAAGGAACACACCTATGTTACTTCAAATTGTTCCCAACTTATGGCCACCCTAAGGTGAACCTATCATGGAGATGTCTTAGCAAGATTTGTTCAGAGGGGATTTGGCATTGCCTTCCCCTGAGGCTGAGAGAGTGTGTCTTGCCCAAGGTCACCTAGTGGGTTTCATCGCCAAGTGGGAATCGAACTTTGTTCTTCAGAGCTGTAGTCCCAGCACTCAAACCACTATGGCTCTCTACACTCAACTCTGGCCTCAAAATAATCTCCACAATCTGAATCTGCAGAAGCCATCAGTTCAAAATAAAGTCTGACATTTTAAATGGTGATCAGGAAGGAACATTTAAAACACTTTTTAAAAAAAGCCTGCAATTAAATGATCAAGATGTCAATACATTTTACATTATAACATCAATTTTGACTTTTTAAATTGATAAGTGTTATTGGCTGCTTTCAGAGTTTTCTTGTCTCTAAATTTGTCAGTATATTTCAAAATTTATACCACATTTTAAAAAAAGGAGCGTACATGTGGGTGCAAGTGTGTGTGTGTGTGTGTGTGTGTGTGTTGTGTGCCTTCATGTTGTTTCCAACTTACGGTGACTCTAAGGCAAGCCTATCCTGGGGTTTTCTTGGCAAGATTTGTTCAGAGGGGGTTTGCCATTGCCTTGCCCTGAGGCTGAGAGAGTGTGACTTGCTCAAGGCCACCCAATGGGTTTCATTTTTTAGTTGGAAATCAGACCCTGATCTCCACTGTAGTCCAGTACTCAAACCACAGCACCACACTGGCTCACAGATGAAGAGTAATTTATATATATTAAAAATAAACAAATAGAGGAGAATAGAGTAAAACTAAACAATAAATAAATAAAAAGGGACTCTCACTCTAAGACAAATAATAGGTTTTCCCTGGCCCCAAATGACTTCCCTCGTCACTTCCACATATGCCAGCATTCAGGGCTCTGGGAAAATCATCTGGTGCTGGTTTCCATCCACACACTGAAAGCATTTTGGAGCCAGTCTTCAAAATAAGAAAGGTTTCCCCTCCTCCATATACCCCAGGAAAAATCCTTCTAATACTCCATTAGTCAGAAAGACTGTTCGAAATCCATTGGGAGGAATTTTCGTAGGTAATTTTGAACCAGAGGCTCCAACCTCTCATGGAGATCTTACCTTCAGTTCTGCTGCTCTTTCCATGTCGGTTGGGGTGGTTGCAAAAACCAAGCAAGATCTTTTCTCCAGAATTAAAAAAGGTGATTTTTCAAGGGTTGTTCTGGAGACAACGAAGCCAGTGGGATTGCAGACTCTGAGCCCCGCGAGTGAGAAAGTCCAAGGGAAACTTCTCACTGTTTGCACAAGTGAGCCTGGGTTTAATCAACAACAGGCTTCTTTTCTGGAAGCTACAGAAGAGTTGATGAACAACCAAAAAAGGCTGGGGCCAGGGGCCAATTGTTCAGCAGTTTTGGGACTAATTTCAGAAAAATTAACTCTTAAGTTCAAATAAATGAGCTTTTAATAGTATTTTAACATAAAAGGGAGCATTTAGAATTAAGCCAGATGTGCATTAAAATCCTAATTTGCCTCAGTTTTAAAGGGATGCTTTCAGATTTCTTGCCCATTAAATTTTACAAAGAGAATTTTGTTTACAGAAACAAACTTTCCTCATTTCTGGGCTGAAACATGGCCACGCTGTGCCAACAAAAGTACATGATCCATTCCAACCAGAAATTGGATGGAATGAGTGACAAGTAACTGTGTTACCTGTAGTGAGTTACTTTTAGAAAGCGGCCAGATTGTGATGAAGCTCCATTTCTTAAGTAAAAATAAGGAGTGGGAATGGAAGGACACTACTGGTGCAATGACAAATGTTTTCTAGTTGTGTTAAATACCCTAAAGTCACCAAATCCTGTCTGATCCTGGAAGCAAAGCAGGGTCAGCCCTGGTTAGTATTTGGAGATGAGACCACCAATGAAATAGGAAAGTTGCTCAGGGTGCTAATCTAATCTAACTTCATCTAGCTCAGTGGTTCCCAACATGTGGGCCGGGACCCCTTTGGGGGTCAAATGACCCTTTCATGGGGGGTCGCCTAAGACCATTGGAAAACACCTATTTAATTACAGTTATGAAGTAGCAACGAAAATAATTTCATCAGTTTGGGTCACCACAACATGAGGAACTGTATTAAAGGGCCGTGGCATTAGGAAGGTTGGGAACCACTGATCTAGCTCTAGGGGAGAGCTGGGAGAAAAGAGGTAGAAAAAGAATAGCAGGGCCTAAACAGACAGGCCAGAATAAAGCTGCTTCGGGTCACTTTGGAAGTATGCTGTTTAAATGATGCATGCATCCTAAGAAGCCAGAAGCTGCACCAAAGCCATGCTCTAGTTCTTAGGATTGCAGCGTGGCTTTGACACGGCTTCCAGACTCTTAGGATGCATGCATCATTTAAACAGCATACTTCTAAAGTGGCCCGAAGCAGCTTTATTTTGGCCTGTCTGTACGGGGGCCTAAGTCACAAAATTGTCCATCCCAGAATTTGATAGCATGGAGCCACGGCAATTAAAGCAGTGTCAAACTGCAATATTTCTGCTGTGTGGCAGCATCCTAGGTCAGGGGTGTGAATATGCAGCCCTATAGTCATTGTTGGACTGCAATTCCCATTGGTCCTAGCCAGCATAGCCCATGGTAAGACATTCGACAATGTCTGTGCATCTCCTTACAATTCAAGGTGTTAGTGCTGAATGAGTTTGCATTTGCATTTCTCTTCTTGCTGCCCTCCAGTTCTTTTAATCCCCTTCGTAAGACATACATTCAACAGGTGCTACTTGTTTTGCCCAGATGCAGGGCACGCACTCAAGAGATGAAGTGCTGGGATGCCTCTATTACGAAGAACAATATTTTTTTAAATGGTCAGGTTTCATTATATATTTTTTCTGGTTCCCCCTCCCCGCTGCATTTCCCTCTGTTTACAATCCAGAACTTAAGTGGTATATAAATAAAATTTATTATTATTATTATTATATGCCCAAAGAAAATTAATCCAGGAATGTTTTTACCATAAATATGCTAGGTAAGGTGTTTTGAGCTTTTTAAAAAATGATCATGCATTCATAAATCCGTGGGATGCTTCAATTCCTTCTCCAGACTTTTGGTGCAAACATTTAATATGTGTCATGTGAAGACGCACAAACTAAATGAAAAGAGTGTAAACATCACTTTATCCCATTAGTTTGTGTCAGCATAAATATGTTCTTTTGTGTTTTGAGCTGTTTTAATAATCATGCATTTGCTTCATTTCAATTCCTTCCCAATTCCTTTGCTGCAAACATTTAACATGTGTCATGTGAAGAAGCACAAGCAAAGTGAAAGGGTGTAAACATTACTTTATCTCCTTCACCTTACACTGTAACGCTGAGATTTGAACAAGCAGATCTTAAAATGTTTGTACCAGATTTTCAGAACTTCCTTGGTAGTTACCCCCAAGATTCACATTAGAATGACATAGGGAGTTTCCCTGTGGTTATAGGCATGGAAGGAGCTATAAAATAAACTCTACATATTCTAAGCTTTGTATGACCCCAGATTCTTACTTTCGAGAGTGTTAGGCTGCATCTGCACTGCAGAAATAATCCAGCTTGACACCAGTTCTGCCACTGCTCAATGTTATGGAATTTTGGGAATTGTAGTTTGTTGTGGTACCAGATGCATTTGACTACCCATCCCAACATCCTCTGTCTGCCAGAAACTGCACTATGGTATTTGTAGCTAAATGGATCTGGAAAGTACCAGGTTGGCAAAGGCAACTATCAAAATACAGTATTACTTTTGAAGGAACCAACAGTGGAACATCCACTGGCAGTCAAAACACTGAATGTCTAACATTTCCTATTAATCCTATGGCTTCTTTTAATAATTAAAAAATAATATAGGGAGAAATCCATTTGCTAATGCCAATTAGGATGGAGCCATTGCCTCAATGGAACAACAGTTGATTCACCATCCAGTGACTGATTCAGCTGGACTATCAAGATGTTGTTGGACTGCAACTCCCACTAGCCCTACCCAAAACTGCAAATGGGGAAGAATGTTGGGAGGTGCAGTTCAGCATCATCTGGAAGACCACTCCATGCCTATTCCTGATTAAGATCCTTATGTTCAACTTGATGATTAACATAAAAACACACCCCACTATTGTTAACTCATTGAATCAAATATGACAACTGAGATAACAAATAATTTTCCATCTAAAGTTTCTCTGGGTTGGATGAGATAAATCTACAAGGCCCCTTACAGCTCTTGGAGTCTACATGCTTTTGTTTGTTCTGGGATTTTTAGACAATAAAAAACTGGTGACCATAAGAGTAATTCCCCAGTGCTATGGCGGCCTCAGTTCTCCCACTGCCTGATGCTGGTGGAAAAGCATCACCATGCTGTCTGCTAGAGTCCACCACAGCTCCTATTACAGCCACTCACACTCCCTCCTAGAATCCTAGAGCTGGAAGAGACACCAAGTCATCCAGTCCTTGCAGGAATACACAATCAAATCATCCCTGACAGATGGTCATCCAGCCTCCGTTTAAAAACCTCCACAGGAGACTCCACTACACTCTGAGAGAGTGTCTTCCACTGTCAAATAGCTCTTACTATTAGGAAGTTCTTCCTAATGTTGAGGTGGAATCTTTTTCTATAGTTTGCATCCACTGCTCTGTCTTCTAGGCTCAGGAGCTCCAGAAAACAAGCTTGTTCCATACTCAATGTGGAGCAAGTACTTAAACAGGGTGATCATATCACCTCTTAACCTTCTATTCTCCAGGATAAACATACCCAGCTCCCTAAGTACCTCTTCATAGGGATTTATGGTTCCCAGACCTTTAACCATGTTGGTCACCCTCCTTTGTATATGTTCCAGGTTGTCAATATCCTTTTTGAATTGTGGTGCCCAGAACAGGACTCAGTATTCCAGGTGAGACCTGACCAAAGCAGAATACAGTGGCACTATCAATCTAGACACTATACTTCTGTTGATGCAGCCCAGAATTGCACTGGCTTTTTTAGCTGCAGCATCACACTGTTGACTCATGTTCAACTTGTGGTCTACTAGGACTTCTAGATCTCTTTCATATGTTGTCTTGTTAAGCCTGGTGTCTCCCATCCTTATCTGTGCCTTTCATTTTTTCTGCCTAAGTGCAATACTTTACATTTCTCCCTGTTCATTTTGTTAGTTTTGGAGGAGCTTTCTAATTTATTGAGGTCATTTTGAATTTTGATCCTGTTCGCTGGGTATTAGCTACTCTTAATTTGATTTAATCAGTTTGAGCCAGAGGGCAGGGAAGCTCTGCACTGAGCAGCACCTCAGCCACACAACACAGCTGCCACTGCTGTGCCCAAAACGCCTTCCTCCTTCCCAAAGCCAGGTATCTGGGGTCTGGGCAGCTTTGGAGGGCTCTGGGCCAACTGTTTCTGTGCAGCAGCATTAGTGGCTGAGGAAAGCAAGTGGTGCAACTCTCCGGTCTGCCATTACCTAAATCCAGAAAGCTGGACCAACTGCATCCTACCAGGGCATTTCCTGCCATCAGAGAGCAGCCAGAAAGATTGGGGTTCCAATTCTTAGGTCTTATCAAGTTCAATTAAAAGGGGGTTTGAACATTTAAAAGTACTGTATAAGCAGTCTGCATACAAATCTTCAGTATGAGTACAAGACTTTTGCATGCGCCTGAATTCTTGATTTGGCCTGGTAAGAGTCGGGGAATGCATTTTAAATAGATTGGTCAGAAGTACATAACATTTTTACTCAATATCCAAATCAGCTTGTGATACACCTTCAGCCTCTAATATTAACAACAGATTATACTACAGGGCTGCTGTAAACAATTATCTTTCTGCACTGGCCTCAAACCTGCTATTACAGTAGGCCTTTGGTATCTGCTGGGGTTTGGTTCCAGGACCCTTTATGGATACCAAAATTCACAAGTGCCCAAGTCCTGTTGTATAACGGGATAGTAATATGGTGTTCCTTATATAAAATGGCCAAATCAAGGTTTGTTTTTTGAATTTTTTTTTTTTGTGTGTGGGGGTATTTTCAAGCCATGGATGGTTGGATCTGTGGATATGGAGGACTGATTGTATAGGTTAAAAAAAGAGTGAACTATATAAAATTGTTTTGTATACTTCATTACTGTTCACTGTTATAATTCTAGTAGTTCAACATCCAATGTAGGAATAAAAGCAAGGGATAGGGGAACAGGTAAGTAAGACTGTATGGTGAAATGGGCTCAAAATATCAGTTTGTAGTTTTAATGGAACAATAGGAAAAAAATATGGACAAAGAGTTTGAAAGTTATGATTTAAGTGAAATTTCTGTAAGATGATATTTTGATAACCTTTCTGTCACCAGAAAGGTTATCAAAATGTTGAAAAATAGTTCAATGTTGGAAATATAAACAGAATATAGGGACCTACTACCATACATGGTAGACATGTGTTGAAGCACAGAACTACAGGACTCAAAAACATGTAATGTTGGAGGACATTTTAAAAATTAAAATACAGTTGAAACCAGAAATGTTTTTATTGGGCATGTTAGATGAACAAACTGAGAAGAAATATGGAGGACTTTACAATATATGGTAACTGCAGCAAGAATAGTTTATGCCCCCAAATGGAAGGATACTGTCATTCCAACAAAAGAAGATTGGTTGGTGGAGATACAGTAACTGAACTTGCTGAGATGGACATACAGATAATGTTAATTAAGGAGAAAGCATTGAATATTTTAAAGAAAAACTGGGAATTGTTTATTACTTTTTTACAGTCTCATTGGGGCCATATATCAGTTTTAGATTTTGTAAATTGCTAAGTTTGTATGATATAGAAGCATAAATATATTATTATTTAAAGAAGTACAGTATATATGGAAATATATTCATCAGTTAGGGGATAGGAAGTCACTAGTGTTGGTTTTGCGTTTTTTATTTTTGTTTTGTTGTTTAGTAGTGTTTATAGTTTTATTGTTGTTTATGCCTGTATGTTTCAGATATATAGATAAAATATGTGTGTGGTTGTTTTTTATTATTAATAAAAATGATTTTTTTAAAAAAAGGAATAAAAGCAGTAGGTAACACTGTGGGGCTGCTGTAAGCCTTCCTCCTTCCCAAACCTGCAATTGGGATAGGCAAGACTGCTGTGGACCACTCAGTGTATTAAGCATGAAATATAGCAAAAAGCTGTCAAAATGCCACAGACCCTCCTAGTTTGCACTATGGAGAGAGAACCATGTTCACTCTGGAACTTGTATCAGTAGGATGTTAAAAAAGGTTTCACACCAAACAAAAACCAAGTTACAAAGAGCACAAATTCATTGTCGCTAGAATCGGAGGGTGTTAAGAAGCCGGGGAGGGATTGATACCCACCTCTGGTCTCATTAAAACGTTAAGATTTCTTGAGCTCCCTGAGGTTTTTAAGGACAGCTCTCTCAGGACATTTAAAAATAAATCTTCTCATTTGGAACTTTGATATGAATTACTCAAAGTGAAGTGGTTCTCTCTGGTCTTCAATATCTAAGTCCCTTTGCCTCCATCTCTCCTTTTTAGTAATCTATTCAGTAGTCAGCATTCCATGACCATTAAGGATTTAATGTTTATAGCTCACTCTAGGAGCATTTATGTTTTGGGGGAGTGGATTGGGGTCCATTAAGATTACTTCTGCAGACCTGTATTCCTCTCCCATACTGCAAATCTACCAGTTCTTCTACCTTATGCCAGGTCTCCTGTGCTGCCTTGGTTGCAAAAGCAACAGCATCCAGATAACTGATTCAGAATAAGATTAACTAGTGACACATACTTTCAATCTCCCTCTCCACAATCATTATCCAGTTTCCTTTCTTGTTTATAATTATTTATGGTCCCTTAGCTATAGGTTGCAATCAGCGATATATTATCTGATGGTATATTAAATGGTAAAAGGGAATGCTGTTTCAACTAATTGACTATCTCTGATTTCTGAATTATTTTTAGCATCACCATTCTTTGAAGGGCTATGATATGGGTTTACAGATCTTTAAAACACCTTTAAAACATCAAAAACCTGTTGGTATGAGACAATGCATCACACAGTGAAATTCATAATATAATTATCTTATTCTGCTGTGTCCAAAAGGTTCTTTTCAAAAAGATCTAAGAAGATGCATTTCTGTATACATTCAAACAACTTTGCATTTGAAGCGTCCTGTTGATTTATGTACTGGAGAACCTGATTTAGTTTAACACAAAAGGAATATTGCAGTAAAGGTAATATAATTAATTTTCCATAGCCTCTGGATGACAAATGATGGTCAGTCATAGTGGAGACTCTTGACAAAGCCACCGCCAATTCTCTTTCTCTCTGAAAAGCTAGGAATCTGTGAATAGACAAAAAAACACACATACACGTCATTAGCTTTGGCAAAAGCAGCTCACTTGAGAAGCATTTATTGCCTCTTCTTCTCATTTAGTAAGTGCAAAGCAATGCATGATTTCGAAAACCTCTTTCCTGTTTCTCTTATAGCAAACCACTCCACAACAGCAGAAGGCTAACTAGGATGCTACTGTAGCAACCTCTTCATGTCCACGTCATTAGTAGAAATAGAAACAATAGTTGTAAAAGACGCAATTGAAGTCATGTACAAGTAGCAGAGGACCATATTCAGCCAATTGCCTCCCAGGTCAGAGAGAGAGATTGCTGCCTGACTCACCACAGCTCCAGAAGACATAAAACAGCACAAAAGATTTGTGTGGGAAGTGTGCCCAAGGAAAAAGAGATACAGTTCTTTTAGTTGAGCCTTAATGGCTCAACTGTTCAAAAAGAAAGTAATTCTACAGTGCATATGTGGGACAGAAGGTAAAAATTATGAAGTATCTTACTGCAAATAGGAGGCTATGAAATCTGCTATCAGATTTTGGGTATTAAATGATAAATAGGAAAGGTTAAAGTTTAAAATCTATTCAGAGTCTTAAATGTAAATGGAACCTAAATTATTCAAGATTTTTTTTAAAAAAAAAGAAGGGACACATACCTGATTACCATCTCTTAAAGAGTATCTTTTTTCTATGACCTGAAAAAAATAAAAGGGAAGAGCACAATAAGTGTAGCAAGTGTACAAATCTTGTTTTCATGCAACAATTCTAAAATTCGCCACCAGTTACACAGCAATCTTTCTGAACCAACAGCTCCCTAGGACAAAGGTAATACAGTCTGAAATGCCATTATGCCTTTTTGCAAACAAAGGCCACTCTCTCATCTCATTTGGCTGATATCTTTGGGGGCCCTGATTCTACAATACCTTTTAGGACACTGGTAATTACTGATAATATCAATACATTTTGTCTCAAGTCAAGTAAGTGTGTGGTCATTTCTTGTGGTGGTTGCTTACATGCAAGGAATTCCTATGACCCTGAAGGCTTGGGGCTGCAGCTGCAGAGAAATGTCCCATGGTAATATGGCAGGATTGCCAGCTGTAGCAAGTCTGGAAATTGGGCTGGTCCCATTTGCCACCATCTGTGCCACTACTGCCTACTTGCATTGCTTAACTTCCCCCTATGACAAGTTACTGCTCAAGTAGAAGACAAAAACAAATCATGAATCATTCATTGCTCCCTCTCAACTTTATTTTGGTTATGAATGAAGTATCCTAGGCAAGACTGAAGTACAACATGCAAGAAAGCACTGAGATTTGAGATTCTGAAGTAGTGGGGTGAGTAGCAGCTATTAATTTTAGTTTCCAGTGGTTCTGGGATGGAACAAGCATGACTGTTGGAACTGCATCTTCTCTTGATCAACAGTCAAGGCTCTCATGCAGAAAGACACCAAGAGAAAGGTTTCCCCTTGGCTCCCAGACCATGCCAGGAAAGTCAAAAGCAAAAACTGATGTATTGCTGGAAGAGAAAACTTGATTAAGATAGGAGAGAACATAATCCCATCAGATTTGAACTGGTGGACAAAGTGACCCTGTCAATGGCCCCGTTCCTCTCCCTAACATCCTCAGTTTTGTTGCCAGGGTCTCTTTGTACCCAGCTTAAGCCCCATCTAGCATGGGAGACAAGGACAACGATGTGGGGCAAAGAGACTTGATATTTCTGAAGATGAGTCAAGCAAGATTTTGGGCCCGAACAGACAGGCCAAAATAAAGCTGCATTGGTTCACTTTGGAGGTATGCTGTTTAAATGATGCATGTGTCCTAAGAGGCTGGAAGCCATGGCAAAGCCATGCTCTAGTCCTAAGGACTGCAGCTTAGCTTTGGCGTAGTTTTTGGCCTTGTAAAATGCATGTGTCATTTAAACAGCACACTTCCAAAGTGATCCGAAGCAGCTTTATTTTGGCCTGTCTGTTTGGGCCTATAGCTAACTGGTCAGGGTCACTTTAGGAAATGCAACTCTTCTTATTGGTCTTTATATAACATGACAGCAGCCCACTGATCAAGATGAGAATGCTACCCTGTCTGTGAAACTACCTCAGGACTACAGAAGAGTATAAAGTTCAGTTATGGTTATAACCCGGGATAAGGGCTATTCTGTATGTACACCTTCAATAGTATTTTACATTCATACAGACCAAGTAACTGACTCTTGTAAAAACTGAGGATCTTCTCCTGAGGACTGCCAAAGGAGAGCTCATTCTTGAAACACAATGTCAGTTAGGACTTTCAACTTGATATGTTTCAATAGAAATGCTATTTTTTGTAAGCAGTTAATATAGTAATACAGGAACACTGCTATCTACATACAAATATGTAAATATGCACACACAGGCTTGTGTATAACCATAGAGTCTCATTTAAGAACAATAAATAGCTGACAAAACTAAAAGGTAACATGGAGCCCAAAGAGACAGGCCAAAATAAAGCAGCTTCGGGGCACTTTGGCAATCTGCTGTTTAAGTGATGCACACATCCTAAGAGACCAGAAGCCATGCTGAAACTGTGTTCTGGTCCTTAGGACTGAAGCACAGCTTTAGTGCATCTTCCAGCTTCTTAGGACGCGTGCATCTTTTAAACACACACCTCCAAAGTGGCCCAACACTGCTTTACTTTGGCCTGTCTGTTCAGGTCCACAGTTTCTCCACTGCAAGCTTGAGAAACATTACAAGGAAAGTTTCAAAGATTTCCAAAATTAAAACTAACAAAACTAATGCTGGCATCAGCTTCTGATTGTATGTAATAAAGTGTCAAATAGCAAAGGGCCTTAGTTTGAAGATGTATTAATTTCTCGGTTTGTTTCTGCTTTTTTGGAGTGACAGAAGAGGGCATGATGCTGCCAGCCAGTAATGAAAAAGCACAGCATGTTCCTCAGTGCCTCCTACGTACAGCTGTCACATAGCCACACAGATGGAATAATCTCAGCCTGAACTGAAAACCAGAAGCAGATTTAAACAGAAATGGTCTCTGACTCCTTGTACATGTAACTTCTTCCTACCTCCCTTCAGCTCTTGTTTGTGTAGCAAAACACTGTGAGTGTGCTCCTGCTCTGCACTCATTGTCTCCTGCTTTATTTTCAGACACTGCTTGATCTCTCTTCCTCTCCAGGCCTGCCAACCTGTCTATTTATCACCTACCCAGTTTGTTTGCATTGATCTCTCCCTCTCTCTCTCTCTCTCACACACACACACACAAATCCTGACTTCTGCCTGAGCATTTACCATTTAGCTCATCTACAGCTTTTGGAGTCAATCAATCAATCAATCAATCAATTTTATTAATGCTTAAGCCAAAGGCCATTTGCTTTTGGAGTCTGCTTGAACTGTGCATGAGCAACCAGGAGAATTTGCTTGGGCAATTAAGATAAAATACCCTTCAGTTTCTCTGGTTCAATGCTCCAAACAATGAGAAATCAAAAATAAACTTAAATGAAAAACCTACCTTATCAAAGAATCTACTCAGCTTGACAGCATTGGAGGAGCCTGCAGCTAGGTACCGAGGGCTGGTGCAATCCTGAAACACCAAAAGGTAATGTTCTCTTGGGACCCACTCAAATCATATTCCCTAAGAAACTCAGCAGTTCTGAAGTTCAAGACAAACCAGGTTCAAATTGGTCACAGCTGTAATGGCTGAATACTAGGGCCACTTCAACAAAGCAGGTTTTCTATATGAGCCTCCACTGTCATGTAAGAAAGGCAAGAGTCAATACACTGTGTCTAGGTGGTTGTTGATGTGTACCTTCAAGTTGTTTCCAGCTTATGGCAACCCCAAGGCAACCCCTATCAAGGCAAGATTTCTTGGCAAGATTTGTTCAGAGGATGTTTGCCATTGCCTTCCTTGGAGGCTGACAGTGTGACTTGTCTAAGGTCATCCAGTGGGTTTCCATGGCCGAAATGGGAATCGAATCCTGGTCTCCAGAGTTGTAGTCCAGCACTTCAAACATGCTGGCTCTTCTGTGTCTAGGTTACTATGCAACAATTATTTTTACTAGCCAGTAAGAATACAACAAAAGAATGCCTGTGCAGCATGCCCTTCCTTTGTACTTTGAACAAACATAAACTTGCCTCTCTCATGAACAACCAAGACGAAGAATTTTATTAAAGTTTGGCATTACTTCTCCACAAGTCTGAATCCCTGCATAATATTTTTTATAAATCAAACTCTACTACATGTCTCTAAGATGACAAAGATCCAAAACACACTGCAAACACAATCCAGTTTGAAACCACTTTAAGTGTCCTGAATCCTGGGAACTGTAGCTCATTATGGCACCAGAGCTCTCTGACAGAGAAGGCAAAATGTCTCACAAAACTACAGTTCCCGGATTCCCTAGCATTAAGCCAAGGCAGTGAAAGTGGTGTCAAACTGGATTATTTCTGTAGTTTGTTTTGGACTTAAGTCTTTCAATCTTATTTACCTGGAAATCATAGGCTCCCTCTCCCAAACATCTGGTCTTGCTGACTTACCCATGTTGAGCAGAAAGAACTGGTGCCATGCATATTAATAAAAGGCTTTAGATCAGTGGTCCCCAAACTGTACTCTGTAAGAGATTTTGAGCTTCAGCTCCCAGAATCCCATACTATTGGTCAACATGGCTGAGGCTTCTGGGAGCTGAAGTCCAAAATCTCTTAAAGGGCACAGTTTGGGGACCATTGCTCTAGATTATCAAGGTTCATGATTGCAGGCAGAATGCAAGTAGAAGCCCCCTTTAGGCCAGCTGGCTCAACAGGAGGATACCAGGGACTGAGTGGGAAGGCATCGTTCTACTTATTGATACACAACATCTAGGTCTTTATGATGTTCATATTCAGTAAAAACAAACTTAACCCAAATTGACAAAATAAGGTATAAGTAAGTACACACAAGATTAATTTCTTCTGCACCAAAATCCTCCGCAAGAAAAGCAGTTCTGGTCAAGACATCATTACGTTTCATCTCTGGAATCTGGTCTAGTTTTGTTCCTATGACAAGCAGTGGAATCTGGTTATCAGCAAACTGTTCACGATCATAGTCCCTATGAAGTGAAAGAGGCTGTTTGGGTCAGTAAGTCATATAAGGTTGTTTGCGTCAGTAAGTAATATTTTCTATGACATTAAAACTTACCTGGAAGGAAGCATCCCAAAAGTCATCTAAAATGTATGTAAGGCTATTTCTGTAAGTGTGGAAGATACTGAGGAAATTTTACGGTAAACTTGAAATGCTCATGGGAAGAAAAAAGGGCTAATGAAGGAGTAAAGATCATAAATGACTAAGAATAATGGATTCAAATCTCAACTCAGCTCATATGGATCTCTCTGGATAAGCCAGGCATTACATCTCAGTGTAAACTACCTGACAGTAGATGATTGCATCTGATGAAGAGAGCTGTAATCCAGGAGGGGGCACGTTGTTGCAGGCACACTGGCCCTACCCTAAACTTTTGGGGCTGCATTCTTTGCTTGCTTCAATTGCCACCAAAATTAGGGAACAACTGTGGTAAGTTTTTGTTTCTACCTGACAGTGTTGCAGTTAGGACGAAATGTGGAGGAAGCAGGAACTATGTATGCTGCTCAAAGCTCCTTTCTTGAAGTCGTCAGTCCATAACTCTGTGTGTGTACATGTAAAGGGGTGCTCTTGGAAACATGTTGATACGTGGGGAGGGATGGAGAGGTACATGGTGAGGGGGAATGCACACGTGGGGGGAAATTTCACATAAAATATAAACATTGTTATTTACAGTATACTCAGGGCCCGAACAGACAGGCCAAAATAAAGCTGCTTCGGGTCAACTTGGAGGTATGCTATTTAAATGACACACACATCTTAAGAGGCTAGAAGTTGCATCAAAGCTGTGCTCCAGTCCTTAGGACTGGAGCATGGCTTTGGCATGGCTTCCAGCCTCTTAGGACACATACATCATTTAAACAACATACCTCCAAAGTGACCTGAAGCAGCTTTATTTTGGCCTGTTTGTTTGGGTCCTAAGTTATCCTAACATAAAGTTCCTTTTTTAAAATTTGTAATACTTCATACATTTGTAAATACTTCCTTTTTTCCAGCAGAGGGTTAATTAATCTGCTGAAAACGCTGTAGCTCTAGATGTTCTGCACTGAGTAGAGGTGGGACCAGAAGGATAACACAGCCTCTCAAGTTCTATAATTCTCTTAAGTACACTTAAGGCTATGGAAAACAAGTACAAACAAAACAGAGTTAATGACAACTACAGAAAACAGATGCATTTCCTGCCATAGTAAACAAATGTCTCAGTTGCTAAAGGTGGACAGACAAATCCATCCATTATTTATGGGCTGTATTTGAAAATTCAAGCAAGTGTATACCATTTTCAGTAATACTGGTGAAAGGCTTGTGGTTTCTACAGAAAAGCAACAATCACAACTTTTACAATGCATAAGTGTATTTGCTGCATTTAAAAAAAAAACACCACTGACAACTGTCCCAATTTCTTTCTGGAGCCTCAAGAAGAGACCGCTGCCCCATTACCAAATTTAGAACTAGGAATGGGGTGTGGGCCTCTCTCTGCAGTTTTGCTAGATCTTGGGGGAGTGACCCAATATAAGGTCACTGACAAGATCCCATTCCTTCAACTCATCTACTGACAGGATAGAGATCAAGTAAACACTATAGGTTATCACACTGATGAAATTGGAAGGTTATCTCAGTAGCAATGAAAATGCAATCATGGTGTTTAACGTTAATGTGCATGAGATCATCAAACACACACTGAATGCACTGCAGAGCCTATCCTTGGGTTTCACGTTATTTCACATGAGATTTTCATACTACATCGAATGGAATCCAGGCCCTATCTGAATGCAATGGCGAGTAATCCTGGAAATGGGTAAATTCGCTAAACTATCAAATTTTAAAAGCCTGTTAGATTGTGTATTTAAAGTAAATACACATTTGGTAGGTGTGGAATACGTTTCTTGATTGGCCATGGATTCCCTTTGATTCCATGTTCCTCCCAAGCCTCCTCCTCTTCCTCCAGCAGCACCATCACCAGCCCTTCCCAGCCCTCCCCAGTGCTGGCAAAAGCCTCCCAGCCACCCAACCTCAGCCACTCGCTCACTCCTCTCACCTCCCCTCTCTCTCTGCCCAGGATCGGGGCTGGGGCTTGCATTGCCTCTCCGGCAGGAGACAACCCCAGAGCCACTACCTCCTCCTCCTCCTCCTCCTCCGGCGAAGGGACCCCTGAGCCTCATGCAGTTGGCTGCACGCCGTGCACCCTGGCTCCCAGCACCTGCCTCCTCCTCCTCGGCTGAGAGAGTGTTCCCAGAGGCCAGGAAGGCAAGCGGAGGAGGGTGGCGGGGGGATGGATTCCTCCGGCACGGCCATTGCCCACTCCTCCCGGGGTCTCTTTCTGCCTCCTCTCTTCCCTCCCTCATCGCCACCTTCCTCCGGCTCCTGGGACTAGCCCTGGCCCTGCTGAACTGGCAAGCCCCAGGAGGAGGCGGAAGAGAGGAGCCATAAAGAGACCCCCAGAGGAGCGGGGCAAGTGGCCATGCAGGAGGAATCCATCCCCCCGCCGCCCTCCTCCTCCTCCTCCAGCCAAGGGACCCTCAAGCCCCACGCAGCCGGTGGTGATCTACCACTGCTCACATTGCCTGGCTCCCCCTTTCACGGCTGCCGCAGTCACACTCTCTCAGCCTTGGAGAAATGACAGCTGCAGCGTGCACATGCACAGAAAAGGTATTTGTCAAGGTAGCAATGTGGATCTGTCCTCCCCAATTTGATAACAAAATACGAATTGAGCCCTCTGTACTGTTCATTTTGATTCTTGTTGTGCTTGTGTATGATAACCATCCTCAATCGGATTTGTTTTTCTGGAATGCCAGCACTTTGACCAATTTTGGATAGGGGGCATGCAGGGGGGACAGAGGCCTTCGTGTGATAAACCTCACTGTGAGTGTTCTGTATGTTGCCAATTCTGTTCTCCCAATTGTGGGTTACCTCCATTATTCATTGTATTATTCATGTAGGAACTGTATGAATTTCACCCATCCATTGAAGATCCTAGATGAGGATCTAGGAGTCTCCCAAATGACAATTTTACTAGTTGTTTGTTGACTCTGGAAAGTGGAGAATTTGCTGATTAACAATGCAGAGGCACAAAAGAAGTCCCTTATTTTCAGTGGTAATAACACATTCTTTCCTCCCATTCTTTTGCCTCACACCTGCTTCTATTTCATTCTTCTAAGTGCTCACATATACCTGATGATGAAAAAAGAAAGAGCCACCACAAAAAACAGTGATCAATTGGGTCTTCTGTACTTACCCATTTGTCACAAGGACTCCAGATGGAGCAGTATCCCTGTTGAGAGCTTCCAAAGACCATCTATACAAGTTCTGGGAGGACTTCTTGTTGGTTAGGTCATGTACTAAAATTATGCCTAGGTAAGTAAAAGACCACTCATGAATAAAATGACTTCTTCTTAACATCACCAACATCAAAGGGAAAGATACATTAGACTGAGTACATAAGTATAATTTGTTCTATGCAGCCAAGGCAGCTTGCATCTTATCTTTCTCAAAGAAGAGCTTGCCACACGCTCAAGCAACATGATTTTGAAATCTTTTTCAGTCAATCTTTTGAAATATTTTCCGTGGACTTTTCAGTCAGTTTTTGACATGGCAGATTCATTGGGCACCCATGAAATGGTTTCTTGTATTCCTGATCACAGGACTTCACTCTACATTTTTGGCAACAGTGTATGAATTTCTTCTTAGAAGAAAAATGTATCTACATAAGCAATTTAGTGATTTCTATCTACACTGAAGTGAAAATAATTTCCATCTGTGTGAGGCAAGTTATTTCAATTGTTCAATGTACAATGGTTTCAGTCACAACTTAGCAGAAACTTTTCCATTGCACACATTATTGGGGGAAGCAGGAGCAGTAGGAAGAGATATACAGAGAATTTGACCACATTCTTAAAGCAGAGTCAAGTTTAAGTATGAACAGATCTGTCTGATATGCAAGCAAATAGATTTACCTTTTACAATAACAGGATATCACTTACTTCTTATAGCAATATTAGAGGGCAGTGAATTTTACATGAGACTGAAGAATGTAGTGTATAACTTTAAGCCACTTGAAAATACCACTCACAACTATATGTGTACACAATATAACTCATAGCCCTTTTTTTTAAAGATATGAAGTGTTTAGTCTCCCATTAAAGGCTGACATCTGCATAGCTCAAACAATGCTCTAACATCAAGGGGTATAAAATTATTCATTTCACCCCTGGTATTACTCCCTTGAGGAACATATAATTTCAAAGGAAGTTGTAAGTACTTTGGAGTAAAGCTAATGCCTGAAAAAAACAAATTGTGACTTTTTCTAAAGAAATACTATATCCTAGTTTTTCAGAATTCATATTACTGTATTTACTGAAATGGCAAATAAGCTATCCAGCTTTGCAAACAGCAAGTAAACTATGACTGTTTGGCTTCTGCAAGACTGGCACTTTGCCATGCTGCACAAATTATTGAGTGTGCCAACTCTCCCAAGCTGAGTTTTGACTGGTGCAAGGTCTTCTGCTAAGGCAACGCGGTTGTCAGCTGCATTGCAGAAAAGCAAGGGCCAACCCTTGCTGACAGTGAGGCCTTTCACCAAGTCTCTTGCACTAAGAACAGGATTAAGGTGTAGGGAGGAAAAGACAAGTGCAATTACTAATTGAATACCACAGAAGAAGTGGTTCTGCCTGGCTGACACATTTGGGAATACAATTTGCTCTGGATCATGACTGCCATTAGTACAGGTTTTCAAATAGTATGACGCCTAAGAGTATTTCAGTGTATTGTCCAGAGAAAAATCTTTCAATGTTTAAATTATAAGAAGTGAATGAACACTTATTTAATCTGCTAAAAGAGGATGCTGGGAAAGCCTTTTTTAAAAAAAGGATTACTAAAGAAACATTTGAAAATGATAGCACACTAAAAGAATACAGTATTTAAAAAAAATTAAATTAAAAAAAACATAGCAAGCCTTCTTCATTGAATAGAACAGCTGAGAAAACATTAATTTGAAATTCTAGAACTGAATTTCAATTTTATTTCAGACCTGGTTTTGGCACCAAGATGGTCTTGCTCACCCAGAAAGATGACCTCCGCCAAGGAAAACATCACGAGAGTGCAATCCACTTAATTATTTTAGCTCTTAGCGCTACCATGGACAGCATAAAAATATGACTACAGGCTACAAAGATTGAGATTTATGCTGAAACATACGTCTAGAAGCATTTTTGAGTAGATGCTGGCTTCTTAGTTTTAAAAATTATTGTGCTGCACCGATTCCAAATCTTCCATGTGCCAAATTGTATCTTTGACTCTTCACTCTGAGAACTTCCAAGTCTCAGGAGAGTAGAATCTCTGGACAATGAGCCTAACCAAGCTTACAAAGGCTTGGGTCAGTGGAGGGGATAACTTTCCCACCCTGCAAACCCTGCCCACTAAGGATCCCTTTACCCCTCCCCAAAATTGGAACATTATCCAATTATCTCTAGCCCCAGATTGGAGAAAACACTGGGAATTAGAATCATAGAATCATAGAGTTGGAAGAGACCACAAGGGCCATCCAGTCCAACCCCCTGCCATACAGGAAATCCAAATCAAAGCATCCCCAACAGATGGCCATCTAGCCTCTGCTTAAAGACCTCCAAGGAAGGAGACTCCACTACATTCCGGGGGAGTTTGTTCTCCTCATGCAACTCACCCTCCCAACTGGGAAGGCCAGTGACACACAACGTATTGGCCCCTTAGCTCCAGTCACTAGTTGGAAATAACAGCATGAGGCTTAACCCTTCCACATCCTCTCTGATGGGGGGAATGTGCAGGGAGGGCAAAGTGTCCTTGCTGGTTTCAGGAGCACTCCTGCAACTGCTGTTCAAGTCTGGGAACTCATTTCCCCCAAGCTGGATCCTGTAGAATTGAACAGAAAAAGGTCTTACTACAGGCATACATTACCATTAACTGAGTTGTAGAACATTACGCGTGTGCTTTTCACGCTGCTGGCACTACCCACTGAGCCGCCAACATCCCACAATTCAATGTAATATGTTTTTTCTTCTGGAGTTCCTTCCTTGTAGTCATGAATCTAACAAAAGAAACCCAAAGTAACAAGTAAATAAAAACAAGAAACTACTTGAAGGGAATGTACTGTAGTTGCAAACAGGCAACCCATATTTTACAATGCTACACCTAACTTCTTTATAGAGTTCCATGCACTATACAAAATACAATCAACTGAACAACCAAGTGCTACCCCAGGAAGTGCCACAGAAAAGGGGTTTTGGGGAGTGGGTAGGTGGGTGGGCATTGTGATCAGAAGGAGCAAAGTTTGTACTTCTATGCACAGCTTAGGCAGGTTAGTCTCACAGAAGACACTTGGGATCTTTCCACACTACACAATTATAGCACTATGATGCCATCTCAACTACCATGGATGTACTCCATGCAGCCCTGGGGTTGTAGTTTGGTCAGAGGGACCAGAGGACCTTCCTGGCTGAGGAATCTAAAGGCCCCTCCCTCAAGTGCAAGTCCCAGGATTCCAGAGGATGTCACCATGACATTTAAGGTGGGACAACAGCTCCATAACTGTGTAGTGGAAAAGGGCCCATGTGGTTGTTTGCAGATCATCCAAGGCTATGGACTGGTCAGACTGAATGTCTGAATGGAAAAGCGGGATAGAAATAAACTTTATTATTATTATTATTATTATTATTATTATTGAGTTGGTCAGACTCACAGGAACATTTGATCTCCTTCTGTGTGTGTGTGTGAGGGGTAAGTTAGTGAAGCTGCAAGACTGATCTAAAGCCAGGGCAAGGAAGACCAGGGTCTCCTTCCCTGAAAAGCTACTTTGGTGAGTTTTTCCTTAGGGTCATTTTTTTAAAGCTACAGTTTGTTTCTGTTTCCTTGATTCTTTAATTCCAAGGCAAAATGACTGGAACCTTTTAGTCATTTTAGGTCATGTTTCCCTGCCACTTTTACACAAACTATGACACATTGCAGCAGAAGTGACATGCACAGAGTGTGTTGGATATGCATTTACACATGTCAAATTTCCTTCTGCTGGGGCAAGATAGAAATTCTTTGGAGTCAGGAAACAGCCATAATCCAAAGAGTGTATATTTTATTTTATTTTATGTATATGATTTAATTTTACTTTTATTCCATCTTTTGTTCTCTGATTTGGAATAGAAGATGCTTGACTGCATACACAACCAGTCCTTTGGACATGGAGCGTTCCGAACATGAGTCAACAGTGTGATGCATAAGCTTAAAAAGCCAATGCGATTCTAGGCTGCATCAATGGAAATATAGTGTATAGCTCAAGGGAACTAATACTACTACTCTGCTTTGGCCAGGCCTCACTTAAAATACCGTGTCCAGTTTTGTGCGCCTCAAGTCAAAAAGGATGTGGACAAGCTGGAGCGTGTCCAGAGGAGGGCCATCAAAATGGCGAAAGGTCTGGAAACCATCAAGCCCTTTGAGGAGAGACTTAGGGAGCTGGGTATATTTAGCCTGGAAAAGAGGTTAAGAGGTGATAGAATAACCCTGTTTAAATATTTGAAGGGATGTCATACTGAGGATGGAGCAAGCTTGTTTTCTGCTGCTCCAGAGAATAGAACCCGGAGAAATGGATTCAAACTACAGGAAAAGCAATTCCACCTAAACATTAGGAGGAACTTTGTGACAGTAAGAGCTGTTCAATAATGGAAGATGCTACCTCAGAAAATAGTGGAGTTTCCTTCTTTGGAGGTTTTTAAACAGAAGCTGGATAGCCATCTGTTGGAGTGCTTTGATTGTGTATTCCTGCATATCTGGGGTTGGACTAAATGGCCCTTGTGGTCTCTTCCAACTATATGATTCTATGAAACTCTCCAGTACACTGCAGTTCTCACTGGGGTCAATAAATACTCCACAGCTTAATACAATGCAATTTAAAAAAAATCCTAAACAGTAATGAGTTGGACCTTTGCCATAAGTCACATGGGTTTTAGGGTCTTGTTAGCATCATGGTCACATGTTAACAGCCCCCCAGTGACAAAGAAAGGGTTAACTTGTATTTAATGGATCCTGCTAGATATCTTCACTTTAGCTTGGCAGTGCAAGGCTGAGAAAAGATTTGCAACTGGCTACAGAGTGTAGGAATAAATTTTCCTGTTTGCAACCTGCTTATAGGTTTTATAGCTACTGGAATGGGAAGAAAGTCACACATGCACACTCTGAATCTATCTCCCATTGGCTTTGTCCTGGAAAGGAATGCACCCCAGCTCAGGGAAGCCATAACCAGCCATGGAGACAGTGAATGTCAGCCATGGGATAGAATTAGTTGTTTGGGGTCCAGTTTTACCGCTTGCTGTAAGGGAATGCCAGATCCCTTAAGGACTGTGACATTTTCTCTGCTTACAAAGGGATCTTGCAGCACCTTTAAAACTAACAGAAAAAATATTGGCAGCATAGGATCAGGTGCATGGAGTGATGCACTGGTGGACAGACATTTTTACCAACAAATGGGCAGGGGGCGGGAGCATGAATAGCAATAGAAATGCAAAACAGGCCTGCAAGATGATGGATGACAAAATCAGTTTCAGATGGTTGTTAAGAGCAGTTAGGGAACAAATGTGGAAGCCACCCACGCCATCATTTCACACCAACATAGCTTGTCTTATAATAATAATATATGTCACTTTTCAATGCTAAAAGAAGTTCTGGGGTAGCCTGTGGAATAAGAGGGCTAATAAATGCATTGAACTGAAACCTGGAGCAGCTTTGACTATCTCGCCTCATCTGAGGGTTGGCATCACCCATGGGCTGGTCACACTCATCTGGTTGACAAAGAGTTTAACAATTGCTATTCATCACTCAATATCGGTGTGCTACCAGACAAAGGGTATCTTGCAGACTTTCTTAGTTGGTAAGGCCAGAGGTACAAACACATAGGTTTGTCACAGGTATTTTTCCACAAAGGCATTCTCTGATTCAACAGTGCTTTTGCTGGTTTTCAATATAGAACAGGACCACTAACAAGTGCTAAATCTCTTTGTTTTATTTATATATCCATAGTATCGTATCCATGGCCTGAATTCCATTTTGGAAAAAAGGTGGGATATAAACCCAATAAATAAATAAATGCTACCATTAGTGTAATAATTCATAGCCCTGATTCTCAGGACAACTAAGGTTCAAACGGCTGTGAAAATGAAACTGAACCACAGGTATACAAAACAATGATTTATTGATTACATGAAGGTGTTAATTCACATCCCTTCAGTTGATCGAAAGAGTTCTTTGCCAAAGCTGCTGTTTGCCAGGGTCCCCATGATAAAATAGATGCCACCTCAATGGACCAGTTTCCTGGCCTGGAGCACAGCCCTCAGGACAAGAGCAAAGAATCTGATTTTTCTTGACCTTTAAATATCTTTCTCTCTTGTTCTAGAAAGTGCTGACACTTTCCTAGGCAAAGGGGGGCAAAATCAACCATCCTAATGAAGGAACAGTCTCCCACACATTCTAAGATAGGAACATTTTTATTTATTTCTACAGCATGAGCTGACCTTTTGCACAGCCTGCTAGAGAAACTGCAAGCACTGAAAGCAGCATTATCATTTTTGTTACAGGCCTGATTGATTAACTAGTAAATGCCCAGTGACTATTACAGGTTGAGTTTCCCTTATCTGAAATGCTTGGGACCAGAAGTGTTCGGGATTTCAGATTTTGGAATATTTGCATATACATAATGAGATACCTTAGAGATGGGACCCGAGTCTAAACGTGAAATACATTTTGTAAGCACCTTATAAACATAGCCTGAAGGTAATTTTATACACAATATTTTAAATAATTTTGTGCATTAAACAAAGTTTGTGGACACTGAACCATCAGAAAGATAAAGTGTCATTATCTCAGCCACTCATGTGGACAATTCTGGAATATTTAGGATTCAGGATAAGGGATAATCAACCTATGTATACAGCCTTAAGTAAATAAAATATGCGTATAGGGTTTATGCGAGAGTTAACACTCCTCAACAACTCTTCTGCAAAGTCCAGAAATAGACCCATAATTTACATAAGTGCTCACTTCGCATTTGGGCACTGTTTCAATGGGTCTACATTAGCTGAGATTAGCAACTGGATTTAGGCCAAAGTTGGTTTTCATTTGATGGCAGACAAACATTTTACAACATTAGTCACAATATTTTAATTTCTTCTCATTTTGTGACTGGCCAGGCTTCTCCTATAAAAAAACCTGCCATTTTACAATTGGTACTCACAGCACTCTCTCAAAATGTCAAGTGTGTCCATGTCCCAAAAAGTTTAGGGATTCCTACTTTAAAGGATGACTGCTTTTGTTCAAAGTGATGTATGGGGTAAGGCAGGGATGGACAACTGTCAGGTGCTATAAAGTTTTACTAAGCCCTATGGAGTCCTTGAGGTAGCTCAGCCCAGGGGAAAAATGCTCCCCCACTGCACTGTAGGGGGCATGAAGGGAAATTCTGCCTTTCCCCCTATCTCCCAGGACATTTTAGGCCCAGGAGATGTCTTCTTTACAATAGGAAGTTAACAAAAATTCAACTTCCAATTAACTTACTGTTAAACTGCTGCCTGCTATGCATAAAACAAGGAATGTCAAAAATGTTGCAAAAGTGCTCCTTTGGAGAGCACCTATGGCCATAATACATTTTTTCAGTTTTTGATGGAACTGAGGGCCACCTGCAGTCCATTGACCACATTTTCCTCACTCCTACCCTAAGGTTTGCAAAAACCTGACAAATAAGGGTCTGGAAACCATGTCCTATGAGGAATGACTTAGGGAGCTGGGGATGTTTAGCCTGGAGAAGAGAAGGTTAAGAGGTGATATGATAGCCCTGTTTAAGTATTTGAAGGGACGTCATATTGAGGAGGGAGCAAGCTTGTTTTCTGCTGCTCTAGAGAACAGGACACAATGGAGCAATGGATGCAAGCTCCAGGAAAAGAGATTCCACCTCAACATTAGGAGAAACTTCCTGACAGTAAGGGATGTTCGACAGTGGAACAAACTCCCTAGGAGTGTGGTGGAGTCTCCTTCTTTGGAGGTCTTTAAGCAAAGGCTGCATGGCCACTTGTCAGGGATGCTTTTATTGAGATTTCCTGCATGTCAGGGGGTTGGACTGGATGGCCCTTGGTCTCTTCCAACTCTACGATTCTATGATTCTATGGATAAGACCCAGCACCTTAATTTGCACTTATTATACAGGAGATACACATAAATTGTACCTGGCATACAAGAGAATGTGCTGATGCCTTCTTCTTTTGTGAAACCACATACCCAGTGGGACTATGCATAGGGAGAGTGTGTGAGACATTAGCTCAAGGTCCCACAAACTGAGCTTCATGACTAAATGACAGTTTGCTATTTTTCTCCAGTAATATCTACTTTAAAAAAATCTTATGGCAGGGTGACCAGATGTCCTCCTTTTCCCGGACATATCCTACATTTCAACCTTCTGTCCAGGAGGAATTCCAAAATGTCCTCTATTTTGAGCATGATGAAGAAGCATGCATTTATATCTATATTGGTGTTTTTTTTTTTAACTTTTATTGTGTAAATGTCCTACATATCCTTGGATGTCCTACATTTTACGGTGTCATGTCCTCCTTTGAGATTATGACATCTGGTCACCCTGTCCTATGTTCCATGAAATACAGTAATAACCAGCATTAGGAACTTATTTTCACCTACTCGAACATCAACGGAGCACCCCACAGTCCAAGATGGATTTCCCAACATTTGATTGTGACACAACAAGTGAACAAGTGATGACTTCCCCACACCTGCAAGACAATCACAAACTAAACCTTCAGAGTAAATGATAATAACAAAGTATTTGCTCTCATTGCATCTGTATTGCATATTTTAATTAAGAGAGATAAACAGACAGTCTTTAGAAAAGGGGTAAACAATCCAAAAGCATAGGCTCAGAAAAAGACCTGTATCTTGGGCAATCATGCTGATTTACAGGAAAATTTTAAAGGGTAACATTTTGCATTTTCCAAAATTGACTGTAATTTGATTGAATATGCATGACTTTTATTCGGTGAACAGAGAAAAAAATACGTCATGATAATTTCCAAGATTCTCAAATATTCCCCAAAATTTTCCAATAGCTAAGAAGAATTGAACTAAAATATATAATTAGGAAAATAACTTTGATAATGCACACTCAATGTGGTTTGAAAACAAATCCTTATCTGTATATTATTTTATCAAATATTTGTAGATATTTTAAGATGCGACAAATTAATACCACCAGCTTCTTTAACATACTAATATGAGAAATGACTGAAGAAGCTACATATGTTGTTTGGAAAGACACAGACATGACATATCTTTAAATTCTGATGAGATTTCATGTAGAAGATAAAGCGAACTTGTTTTCTGCTGCACAAGAGGCTAGAACACAAACCAATGGATTCAAATTACAAGAAAAAAGATTCCACCTAAACATTAGGAAAACCCTTTTTACTCTAAGAGCTGTTTAACAGTGAAATAGGACTCTCCATCTCCAACAGAAGTTAGATGGACATCTTTCAGGAGTGTGTTAGTAGTATTCCTGCATGGCATCCCTATTGGACTGGATGGCCCAGTTCTAAGATTCTATTATTCCTTTGCATTATTTAGATTTTAAGAGAAAAAATGAGGGCATTTAAAGCAAATGTTATCATAATTTATCATACACACAGAGTACCAAAGAAGTGGAACTGGTGGGGAACAGAACGACTACAGAAGGAAAAGGTCTGGGGCTAATGTCTTGCAAAAGCATCCTTCCATTTGTCTAACTTTTGAATCTAACCCTTAGAACAATATAGCACTACATAGGAAAAAAATCTACTAAATATAACTGATTATATAACTATTTTGTGAAAAAATGTAGTTTTAAAGAACATTTTAAGTATATAAAACATATAAAGTGTACATAAATATCTGTATAAAGTTAAGGCACATAATTTACTATCTAAAATTGATGGGATACATCCCAGAGTGGTTCTATGGTTGTGGAAAGTACTTCAACTTCAAAGTAATGCACTCAGTTTTCTGTAGTCACTCATATACAATGAAGTCCACCATCATCCCACAATAATTACAAGTAAAAAGCTTTTCTTGAGGTTTGGGAAATCTTCCAGAACAATACAGAAGGGGAGGTATGAAAATCAAATGTCTCAGCTTATCTGTTTTCTACTTGTCTTATGCTAGCATTAGAGACAATCCTGTTAGGGTTGCAGCTGGGGAAATTAACTAATTTTCAACATTCACAAGTAGTCTCTTTACAACACTTCACACAATATATTTTCCCAGAAATATGCTACCTGGGTGCAGCCTTTTATGCGAAATTTTAAATGTATCTGAGCAGATATAACTAGGAGGTAGCCTCTTAAACACTAAATCCTGTCAAGCTCAGTGGACCTTACTTCCCACTCTTAGACGACTCAGTGGGACTTACTTTGCAATTCTATCTATGCTTAGTGATTCTATGTATGAAGCCATATATTTCAACTTATACATCTGTAAAACCTGATTTCCATACTGATATTGGATTGTGAGGATTGACTTTTCAGATCCATGTTGAATGTGTATTAAATAATTACTAAATACTCAAGTCTGGAAGGAGAAGTCACAAAGTAATCAGAAGTTAAAGAATGAAGAGGCAGGTTATCATATACAGTTGCCCCTTGGAACTTGTGGGGATCCGTTCCGGACCCTCCCCTCCCCAAGTTCCAAATCTTGTGCATATTTAAGCCCCATGGACTTGAATGGGATGTGTGAATGCGGGGCATGCGCCGCAGGTGCGTGCCCCATTAAGGTTAATGCCGACCACCCCTCCACAGATTTTTCAAGTCCGTGGATTTCAAGTCCATGGATTTAGAGGGGCAACTATATATTTTGATGATGCGACCAGGCATTCAGGTTGAAGCAGTCACTGAACACATCCCTTAGTTAAGAGGCCCTGTACCATTAGTACTGGATCAATTTTATATATTTTTTTAAAAGTGATCAAGATAGAAATTGTACATACAAATTCTCTCAATAGATAGCACTCCTTCAAATACAAATGCATCCCATAAAAATATACATATCACACAAACTTTGATAGGCATATGCAGCATTAGCATCCCAATGGCCTCAGCAGCTAATATGTAATCATGCTAATCTTGTCCAAGAACAGTGGCATCATCGTGTGTGCAGACTGCACTGGATGATATCTCAGAAGAGGGCTGACACCCAATTGATCCCTCCTGCTGTGTGTGTGTGAGGACTGCAGCCCTGCCACTTCTTTGCTGCAGTAGCTCTTGAGGGAGCCAAGGAGGTGGAGAAAGAAGGGCGAACACATGCTCTTCCTTCCTTCCCCACTGCCCTGGTGCTCTGGGCCCAGCATGCCAAGGCAATGGAGAAGGAGGAGTGACTGCACACGCTTGCACCCTTCCTGTTGCCTCACTTGCCTGGTTGTCCCTCCTGGCCACCCTGGGTGGGAATTTGGGCAGCTGGCGCCCTTCCTCAGCAGTGCCAGACACCCAAACTGTGTGACACTAACACTAGGGACACCACTGCCCAAGAGTATGTTAAGGTGAGAACATTCTACAGTGGCCCCTCCACATTCGCTGGGATTTGGGGTGAAGGACCCCTGTGAATGTGGAAAAACCGCAAATGAAAAAAACACCATTCTTTGTACATAAGAGAACACCTCTCTAGGAATCTCCAGGTCCTTCAGTGCAACTCTATGGACAACACCTGCCAGATGTTGAACAGAGAACCATGTTGGAGGACATGCCTAGAGAAGTATTTTCTCTAAGAACTTCTAGGTTCTCCACCACAACTCAATGGTCAACTTCTGACAGAATTGTGCTGGAGGACCTAGAGATTCCTAGAGATGACATATTAACATATATATACTCATCTATAAATCTAAAAATGTATGTCCAAAAATTGACCCCAAAATCCCAGGTCAACTTATTTACGGGTCACTATGGTAATGTGATAGCAGCTCTTTCAGATTTCCCCATGTGGTGTGGAGTTTATTTCTCTCTGGAGTAAAGAAGAAAGAGTCTGACTGACTGATATTGCTGTTTGTTTAAGAGTCCCTCTCCCGCCCGCGCATCTGGTTGAAATGAAAGCTGAAACGATGAAGCAAAAAGCCACAATTAAAATATTTCTTGCTGCATGCACACACACACACACTGAAGAAGCCTTCAAGTTTTATTCTCGGCACATCTACGGGTCATGGCAAAATCAATAATTTTGACTCCAAAATTTGACCTCAATTTATACATGAGGTTATGTATTCCACTCTATTCCCAGGACTGGAACCCAGGACTGGGACTCAGGTTGACTTATTGTTGGGTGTATACGGGTAATCAAAAATGCAAATGATCAAATTGCAAAAATCAAAGTCACAAATGTAGAGGGCCAACTGTATGTATAATGTAATACGTCAGCAAATTACACAGTGAAACGTAATGTATGGAATATTTACGCAGTGGAATGCTGCACTTGCTGCCATTACCATACCAGTTTTTAAAAGGGTGTCTTACGCATGCAACAAAGGATGGATGTAAAATCTCAAACGGACTCAAAAACATCATTTCCGAAGTAGGGATCATGTTTCTTGAGCACTCGACCATCTTGGCAAAAGGAAGTGCAATGAGACTTCCACATTTGTGGCCTAGAGCTTTGCAGATTTTATTTATGGATTTGATTAATATTGTCTCTGTAGGTCAGGCCTGAAGAACATATGGCCTGTGGGCCACTGTGGCCTGCCAAAGGATTTTGGGGGCCCACCAGGATGTGGAATGACTTCAAGGCTGCTCTGCTGCTCAGCCTTTTTCTGAGGAAAAAGCCAGGTGGAGGAGGATGGAATTAATATTAATAATATCAATTATTAATCATTAACTTTTAATTAGTTATTAATTTAAATCTGTGACCTGAAGAAGTTTAGTCTATTTTAATTTTGACCCCTATCTACAGCCAAGTTATGCATGTCTGCTTTAAGTCCTCCAGTGCAACTGTGCTGGAAGATGACCATAGAGTAATGAAATCCTAGAGCTGAAAGAAAAGGCCATCCAGTCTGACCCCATTCTGCCATGCAGAACACACAACCAAAGCATCCCTGACAGATGTCCATCCAGCCTCTGTTTAAAGACCTCTCAGGAAGGAGACACCACCACTCTCCATTGAGGGAGTGTGTTCCACTGTCGGACAGCCCTTATTGTCAAGAAGTTCCTCCTAATGTTGAGGTGGAATCTCTTTTCCTGGAGCTTGCATCCATTGCTCCATTGGGTCCTAGTCTCTGGAGCAGCAGAAAACAAACTTGTTCCCTCCTCAATATGACATCCCTTCAAGTATTTAAACAGGGCTATCATATCACCTCTTAACCTTCTTTTCTCCAGGCTAAACATCCCCAGCTCCCTAAGTCTTTCCTCATAGGGCATGGTTTCCAGACCCTTCACCATTTTAGTTGCCCTCCTTTTGGACATGCTCCAGTTTCTCAATGTCCTTTTAAAATTGTGAGGCCCAGAACTGGACGCAATATTCTAGGTGGGGCCTGACCAAAGCAGAATACAGTGGCACTATTACTTCTCTTGATCTAGACACTATACTTCTATTGATGCAGTCTAAAATAGCATTGGCCTTTTTACCTGCCGCATCACACTGTTCACTCATGTTCAACTTGTGGTCTACTTGGACTCCTAGATCCCTTTCACACGTAGTTTCTTTCAGCCAGGTGTCCCCCATCCTATATCTGTGCATTTTATTTTTCCGCCCTAAGTGCAATACCTTACATTTCTCCGTGTTGAATTTCATTTTGTTAGCTTTGGCCCAGCTTTCTAGTCTATTCAGGTCATTTTGAATCTTGATCCTGTCCTCTGGGGAATTAGCTATTCCCCCTAATTTGGTATCATCTGCAAATTTGATAAGTATGCTCCCAATTCTGTCATCCAGGTCATTGATAAAGATGTTGAACAGCACTGGCCCCAGGACAGAGCCCTGTGGGACCCCACTGGTCACTTCTCTCCAGGATGAAGAGGAGCCACTGCTGTCCACCTTTTGGGTAGCTGACCCATGTTCAAGTTATGGTCCTCCAGCACAACTCTATGGTCAGCTTATAGTATATGTTGACCATAGAGTCGCACAGGAGGACCTAGCGATTCCTAGAGAAGACACTTCTCTGGGCTTCTAAACTGACCATAGAGTTGTGTTGGAGGAAATTCCTAGAGGGGAGTCCTATGAGGCTAAAAAAATGACGTTATTTTTTAATTGCAACGTGGCCACTTCCGGTGAGGCCCCCGGCCCCAGCAAATGTGTTTTTTAAATACAAACTCCCGTTTCTTGGGACGGAGCCCCGGCCACACCGCGCCCCGGGCCTCACCTGAGTCTCCCAGGACCAGCACCTTCACCCGCTCCAAGGCGGCCATTTTGTCTCGCCTCGGAGGGATCCTCCTCACTCACTCGTCCCACCTTTCCGCCCTGGGACCAATCACTGGCGAGCCAGGACGGTTGTCTTCGTTTCTATTGGCCCAGGTGCATGCCGTTCCCCACGATGCCGCTCAGCGATTGGTGGTTAGAACGGGAGGGGCGGGGCGAAGCGGAGAAAGGCGTCGCGCGGAGTGACGTCAGAGCGACGGCGCGAGTCTTGTTTGGAGCCTCAGCGAAGGAAGTGTGAAAAGAAGCTTCTCTGCGGAAGAAGGAGTTCGTCGCAGGTCGGTCCAAAGGGGCTCTTCTCGGCGGGGGAGGAGGGCCAAGGCGCCAAGCCCAGGCTGCCTCTGGGCCTTTCCCAGCCCTGGCTCCTGGTCCCAGTGGGCTGAGCGTTAGAGGATGATAGGACTTGGGCAAGAGGTATGAATTTGCAGGGCCTAAGCAGAGCAGTAGAGAGCCACCAAGGAAGGGCACAGTGGTTTCAATGTTGGACTATGACTCTGGAGACCAGGTTCAAATCCCAGCTCAGCCATAGAAACCCACTGGGGTGACCCTGGCCAAGTCACACTCTCTCAGCCTCAGGACAAATCTTGCCTTCAGAGATAGCATGGCATAGTAGTTTTGAGTGTTTATCCCTGTGGGGTTAGATTCCCTACTTGACCATATTGGTTTCCTCTCTCAACCTCCTCAGGGGAAGGCAAGGGCAAACAGCTGAGCAGATCTTGCCAATAAAACCCTAGGATAGGTTTCCGCAGGGTCACCATAAATCGGAAATGACTTGAAGGCATACAGCGCGCGCACACGTCCTGCTGTGTATGGCCATGGGAATCTAATGAGAGACTGAGTACATCACACTCTAAGTTCATATGTGTGACATACTAGGTGTGATGTAGCATATCATAATAATAATAATAATAAATAATAAATTGTTTATTTATTGACCGCTTTTCCCAAGATCAAAGCAGTGTACAACATGTAAGATAAATACATAACAAGCAATGACATATTTAAAAATTTGGGAAATATTAAAATAGTTTACAGTCTAAAATCAAATATTTACAACATACAATTTGGCAATTATTAAGATTCCGGTATATATACAGCATAAACAATTGTGGGGGGAAACTTATTACAAGGAGTTAGGAGGGTACGCTTGAAGGAAGAGGTAGGTTTTTAGTGCCTTTTTAAAGGCTTCCACCGTTCCACTGAGGCGGATCTCATCTGGTAAAGCATTCCAGAGAGAAGGCGCTACAGCTGTAAAAGCCCTTTGCTGGGTAGTCGCCAATCTCACCTTAGGATGATCGAGTAATAATTTACCTGTTGTCCTGAGTGTGCGGGGAGGATTATGCAGAGAGAGGCGTTCCTTCAGGTAACCTGGGCCCAAGCCATTTAGGGCTTTAAAGGTAATAACCAACACTTTGTACTGGGACCGGAAACAAATTGGCAGCCAGTGAAGAGATTTTAAAACGGGTGTTATGTGGTCAGATCTAGCCATCCCCGTGAGCAATCTGGCTGCAGCATTTTGAATCAATTGAAGTTTCCGAACCTGATACAAAGGTAGCCTCATGTAGAGCGCGTTGCAGAAATTCAAACGAGAGGTTACCAGTGCATGTCCTACATTTTCAAGGTCCTTTCGGTCCAGACAGGGACGTAGTTGGCGTATCAGCCGAAGCTGATACCAAGCACTCCTGGCCATCACATCTACTTGAGATGATAACTGCAGAGATGGATCCAGGAGTACTCCCAAACTATGAACTTTGTCCTTTAGGGGAAGTTTAACCCCGTCTAGGACAGGATGACAAATTTCCCTGCCCGGACTTGGGGAACCTATCATGAGTACCTCTGTTTTCTCTGGATTCAGTCTGAGTTTGTTTTTCCTCATCCAGCCCATTACTGCCCCCAGGCAGGCGTCCAGAGAAGAGATGCCATCCTTAGTCACTGTATTAGTCGGAGACATGGAGAGATAAGATTTGGGTGTCATCAGCATACTGATAACACTGCGCCCCATGGCTCTGGATGATCTCTCCCAGCGGCTTCATGTAAATGTTGAATAGCGTGGGGAACAGAATAGCGCCTTCAGGGGCGCCCAATGTAAGCTCTCTTTTACGAGAGCAACTGTCCCGCAGCCTCACCATCTGGAACCTTCCCGAGAGATAGGACTGGAACCACTGGAGCACAGTGCCCCCGATACCCAGTTCTCTCAGGCGTTCCAGAACTTAGTATGTGATATACTATATATATATCCTGCTTGCGCTCTCTCTCTCTATGTGTGTGTGTGTGTTGTGTATGGCCATGGGAATCTAATAGGAGTCCTAGTACATCACACACTAAGTTCATATGTGTGATGTACTAGGTATGGTGTGATGTACTAGGTGTGATGTATCTCCTGCTGTGTGTATATATCCTGCTGTGTATGTCCATGGAAATCTAATAGGAGACCTTGGGCAAGTCACACTCTCAGCCTCCTCAGGGGAAGGCAAAGGCAAACTCCCTCTGACAAAATCTTGTCCAGAAAACCCCAGTATAGGTTCGTCTCTTTACAGTTGCATAAGCCCGAATCGACTGGAGGCACACAAGAACAAGCCAGACAGAAACCAGTAACTTCCAGCTCGTGTGGTGGTGTGGTTTGAGTTTTGGAATAGGACTTTAGAAACCAGGGTTCGATTCCCAGCTCAGCCATGAAACACACTGGCTAATCTTGGGCAAGTCACACTCTCTCAGCCTCAGAGCGATGGCAGTAGCAAACTTCCTGTGAACAAACCTTGGCAAAAAAACAAACCATGAGGGGTTCCAGAAACGTCTTGGACACACAACACACACACAGATGCCAGGTGTTCCCCTCTGAAGAGATAGTGGGATAAGGACTCGCCCGAGGAAGGAAGCAATCAAGCACTTTTTCCACTGGGGGAGCTGCATATGGACATTTAAGGATTGTTTGTAGTTGTTAACCACCTTCAAGTGGATCTTGAAGTTGACCTCATGGGGATCCTGTGGATGAGACACCTGCGAGTCCCCCTGTTCTGCACTACTCTGCCTAAGCCTTGTAGACACAGGCCTGTGATTTCCCGAATTGACTCTGTCCATCTAGCACAGTGATTCCCAAACTATAGCATGGGGTCTTCTTCCCTTTTTACGTGAAGGGTTTGGAAACCATAAAATCCTAAGAAGGAGAGACTTAGAGAGCTGGGTACGTTTAGCCTGGAGAAGAGATGGTTAAGAGGTGATATGATAGCCTTGTTTAAGTATTTGGTGGAGTGTCATAATGAGGATCGAGAAAACTTGTTTTCTGCAGCTCCAAAGAATAGGATATGGAGTAGTAGGTTCAAACTAGAGGAAAAGAGATTCCACCTCAACATTAGGAAGAACTTACCGACAGTAAAAGCTGTTAAACAGTGAAACACATTCCCTCAGAGAGTGGTAGAGTCTTCTTTTCTGAAGGTTTTTAGACAGAGGCTGGATGACTATCTGTCAGGGGTGCTTTGATCGTGATTTCCTTCATGTCAGAATGGGGTTGGACTAGGTAGCCTTTGTGGTCCCTTCCAACTGTATGGTTTTATCCTCCACCTTTCCCAACATTATAATCTTTTCTACTGAGTCCTGCTTTCTCATGATGTGTCTAAAGTATGGCAGCCTCATTTGATCATCTTGGCTCCTAGGGAGAGTTCTGGCTTGATCTGTTCAAGGACCCATTTGTTTGGTTTTTTGGCTGTCCACGGAATCCTCATTGTTCTCTCCAGCACCACATCTCAAATGAATTGATTTTCTTCCTACCTACATTCTTCTCTGCTTAGCTCTCACATCCGTATGTGGTGATGGGGAATATGATGACAAGCTCAGTTGTACATCTTTGTTCTTTAAGATCTTTTCTAGTTCTTTCCTGGTTGCCCTTCCTATTCATAGTCTTCTTCTGATTTCTTGACTGCAGCTCCCATTCTGATCAATGTTTGATAAACAATTAGGAATTCTTATTTGATAATAATGCTAATTGGATTGATAGTGGTTTAACTGGAATGAAGTGATAGGGGTAGGGGAAAGGAGAAACATAGTTGCAATAATTAAAATTATTGTTCACTCTTTTTTCCTTTATGTTTGTTTTCTAGTACACTTGATATGACAGACCCAGATGTTCTCACTGAAGTCCCAGCTGCTCTGAAGCGTCTTGCCAAGTATGTGGTACGTGGCTTCTATGGTACTGAACATGCTTTGGCCCTGGACATACTAATTCGGAACCCATGTGTAAAAGAGGAGGACATGCTGGAGTTGCTGAAGTTTGACCGGAAGCAGCTACGAGCTATTCTCAACACTCTTAAAGGTGACAAGTTCATCAAATGTAGAATGAGAGTGGAGACAGCCCCAGATGGCAAGACTACACGGCATAACTTCTATTTTATCAATTATCGTTTACTGGTCAATGTGGTGAAGTATAAGCTGGACCATATGAGGAGGAGGATTGAAACAGATGAGAGAGACTCTACCAACCGAGCTTCCTTCAGATGTCCCATTTGCTTCAGCACTTTCACAGACTTAGAGGCAAATCAACTGTTTGATATTAAAAGAGGTACAGTACAAGTGTTCACCCTTGAACAACCCAAATAGACAGATTGTTTAGTTCTTTCTCAAAAAGGATCAATATTGGTAAGGGAACAATAACTTGGTTGTCTTCTCCTAACAGATGTTACTCCTAACAAGTGTTCTGAAGGGACCAGAACACAGAGGAGCTAAGAGGCAGGAAACTTTAAAATTATAGCAGAGGGAAGATCTTGGTCTATTCTGCACTGTAGAAAGAACGCAGTTTTACACAGCTTGAAATGCCATGGCTCAATGTTGTGGAATCCTAGAATTTGTAGTTTGTAGTGGCACCAGAGTTCTCTGACAGAGAAGACTGAATATCTCAAAATTACAAATCCCAGAATTCCATAGCATTGAGCCATTGCAGTTAAAACGGTATCAAACTGTATTATTTCTGCATAAACTGTTGTCACGAGTTGATTCCTTCGGTTTGCCTCTCTTGGTTACGAGAGTTGGATTTGTTGGCCATAGCTTTGCTTTGCTTGCTCACAAAGTATTATAGAGTACTTTTACTGCATGGCGGGACAAGTAGTAGTTTGTGAGTTGCTAATACTGTTGCCTACATTCCCTGACTGTTAACAACCAGGTGGGAAGGGAGTTGAGGCTGTGGGGAAGATCTGAGGTCAACCTCTTGAGAATGGATGAAAGCAAAAGGAGGGGCACCATGGAAAGAGGAGGGAAAGTTTTGCAACCGAAAGCTTGGATTTCTGAACTCAATTGTTTCTGTACGTGACAGACCTCAGAGAGTATCCTTGGCATAGTTTTGTTGAGGTAGACTGTCTGTAGTCCTGTCAAGAGTGGGCTACATTGCCAATTTGTCATATGAGATGGGGTGAGCAGCTTTTTTCCACCCCCCTACATGCTTATGTTTACACAGATAGAACTGTCTCCTCCACTTACACAGTGTTCACTCTAGTCTCTTTCACACATTCTCCTTTTTATTCATCCATAGGAAGGGGGGCAAGTTGATACAGCAGTGCTTACCTGAGTAATGTGCATTAGCAAATTAAACCTGCTATTTTCTTGGTGGATTCTCCCCAAATAGACTGTGTTCTCTCCATGAAATTTGCACTCCATACAGCCTACAAAAACAGTTATTTTGCAGGGTATAGTGCAAAGTATTTTCATTGGGAAGACAGTACACAGGAACGACCTTTCAAACATGCCATCTCACTGGTCACAGTCTCACTCCCACAGCCAGAGTTCTATTCAGTTGGATGGGGGAAGCCCAGTTTCTACAAGGCATACAGGAAAACTCTTTAAGAGGTGAGGGCAGAATTTGACAGTGGCATCGTGAGCACTTGTGTGGACCTCACTGAAGACTCCTAAGAGTTATATGTGGGCTACAAGCCCATATGTGTTATAAGATGAACTGCAGTCTCTGTCATACCATTGTGTATTAGTTGTGAAACTTAGGGACATGATATTTCTTAAATCTAATACATATTTAATGTGTATTCTTCATAAGTCAAGTTTTTTATTCCAAACATTACATATAGACCTGGGTTTTCAATTTCTAATCCTAAAAGTTATGTGTAATTTACAGATCTGAATCAGAGTCCCACTATTTTCTTCTCCAAGAGCTCCTGCCATTTATGCACTTTCCTCTCTTAACCATTTTATTGTGTTGGCTGATTCCCTTAAGCCTTTGAAAACTGCCATTATATCCTCCATGGTTCCATTGTGTAGTGAGAGAAGTAGGGAGTAAGTCTCTTGAAGTGTTCTGGCCCATGTATATGCCATGATAATAGTGGTGAGCACATAGTAACAGTTAGTGTGGGCAGATTATTTTTCACCTGCTTGGGAAAGTAATTTAAAGAGCACAGTAATCTATACTCATGAAAGAGCTGATTATATTCCAGAGAATGTCTGTTAGCCACTGCGCCTTGAACTATAACTAAGCTTCTCTTTCAGCCTTTCTCCCATTCTGTGCTTCACATCAGTATGCATTCAACTGGCATCCTTGACATTCAAGCTCAGTCCTTTGTGCTTCACAAAAACATTTCTGTTACTTTGCTAGCACTTCTGTTTGTTAAAAATACAGTTTATTTCTAGATGAATGCCATTCTGAGTGTTGCACAATAAATACGTTGGTGGAATAAAAAAGATCTTAAACAACAGACTGAACAGTTGAAACAAACAGAGGAAGCAGCTGAGCACAGTTAAGGCACTACTGAAGTTGACTGTGGCTGAAGGAAAGAAAAAAAAGTGATTGCAAAGTCAGAGACTGAAATCTAGCACTGTTTTTAGAAGTAGAGTCAGGATCCACCACTCTCCTGCCCTCTATCATGCCAAAACCTGCTCCAGAGGGTTTCATGTCACTCTATAGCAGGTTTTTAAAATATATTGAGTGGCAGGAGAGAAGGCAATCTTTCTCTATTAATAGAGGAAGCTTCCACCAGCAGAAGTATCCAGTTGGATACTGGTCATTCTCAGTGAGGTTGAAGGAACATTTCACAACACATGGGCTTATCCCTAATGCCAACCAACTCAGGCAGGATCCTCAAAATTGTCAGACATTATAACTGTTGCTTCCAACCCCTCTCTTCTCAGTTTTTAATTTCCTGCCTTGCCAAGCAGTCAATTACTCGCTCTCACCAAATTATCAGTTAAGAAATCAATTAATTAAAACAATACTAGGGTGATAATGGCATCAGAATTGGGACATAAGGAGAAAAAGCAAAAAGAATTAGAGGACGCCTTCAAAGGTGACTGGTTACTTTTCAAGAAGTGATGGCATCAGGCAGAAAGGGGCTACATGGCTTTACCTATCGCAAGACTGCGAGGAAGCAGCTCATGAAATCAAAATTATGAGCTAGCAGGTTAGTGAACGATTGGAATCGCTACTAAAGAAAATATTTCTCTCATCAAGTGAGAGTGAGGCAGAAAACCAGTCTCCGCAGCAGCAGGTAATAAGTCATCACAAGGCAGGAAGGTAAAGAAGGATAAAAGCACAGTGAAGATTAAAGCAAAAACCTTACCTTGTGAGTCAGTTAAGAGTGGCATAGGTGAATCAGAGAGCAAAAACACAGAACTAACTTCCGGTTGCCATTTCGAAAATGGAAATTCTGCTCAGAAGAAATGGAGGGATACTAAGAAAGGTGATAGTCAATCTGGTGTAAGCACAGGGCAGCAAGGGGCCGAAATTAATGGTATTAATGAGGCACACTGACAAGAGCAGCAAGCTACAGGAATGAATAGAGATGCTTTAAACTGCAGCATTCTGAACCAGTTTCTAAATTATCTAGTGTGTGTGATAGAGGTATCTTAAAATTCAGCATGTGAAATTGCTTCACTACAAACACTATAGCGATTTATCAATGCAATTGTCTTTCAAAGCAGCAGTAATCAACATTGCTGGGATTCATCAAATGTTTTATGAGACTTAATTAGAATAAAAGTCCAAGCAGAAGTTAATTCATCATTAGACAGCAATGGAATGAGTTGTAAGAATCTACGTTAAAAGAATAAAGTGATATAGAAGAACAGAAGCACTATTCGTATCTTTCAGTTCAAGGTCTTTGGGCCAAAAAGCATCTAAGAAAATACTGTCTAGGTGGTTGAAAGGCTGTATCTATCAGTGTTATGAGTTGGCAAATGTTCCTAGACCTAAACATGTTCGAGCATGTTCCACCTGATCCATGACAATGATGAAAAGTGCCATTGATTTTTGTGAAATACTATAAAGTTGACAAATTCAGAGCTAGTCAGGCAGCCTTTGATGGAACAGTAGTTCAGGCTGTTGTGAATTATCATACTGAATGTGGCCTCCCTGTTAATAGTGACTTGTTGTATACTGTTCCTTCGATCTCACTGAGAATGAGTGGTTGATGCTTACTGAGAATGGTCACTCTTGGTGAGGTCCATCCCCACCTAGGAAAGAAAGGGAAAAGAATAAATAAATAATATGATTCCAAAATGTTGTTGGAACCATTGACAAGACTAGAAAATAAAACTGACGAAAGCTGGGTTAGAAGCAATGGTTATAACATCTTTGAATTTTGAAGATCCTGCGTGACTTGGTTGGCATGAGGGATAACCCACGTGTTGTGGATTTTTCCTTCAGCCTCCCAAAAATAATCATTCTGAGCAGGTATCAGTCACTTATTTGTACTGAAACAACTTCTGAATTCCATGTTTTTCCTTTAATCACTGTATTTGTGAGAGCTATTTGAATAAAAATATTTTTTCAGCAAATTTTGAAATTATTTAGATAGCTTAAACTTATTTTAAATTTCATTGCAGTTATTTTAAGTGATTTTCATTGTTTGCACCTCACTGCGAGGTTCTGGATGTATAAAAGCTCAGCTTGTATCTGGGATAGAAATATTTTAGTGAATAAATTTGGAGCAGATGTAACAATGCTGAGGAGAGGTTTTTCTACATCTTCTGATGTCACACAGGCATCAATTCCTTTTGACATTTGAATACTATCTGATGGTGACACATAATGGTGGCAAGTGAAGAATAAGCCATTTTGTGTCTCTCTAGTTAAAATCATGGCAGGTGGTCTAAGAGAAGATGCCTGTTAATGCCATTTTAGGTACAATGCAATTAAAAAACCAAGATATGGTTTCTAGAGTAAAAGATAAGTATTTATGCCAGAAATGGTCAGATTGATCATAATGCAGAAAACAAACTCTACCTGACAGAAGAGAAAACACCTAAGATATTTGACTGGTGTCACTGTAGAGATAGCCATTTGGGGAATGTGGTTTTATTAAAACACAATTTGGCTTGTGGAACCTTTGTATAATAAACCTTTGATTAATGTCACCCTGTTGCCTAGGTTGTGTAGATGACATAAGGCTTAAATATCAAATCCATTCAATTTCCGTTGTTGTTGCACAGAAGTCAGTAATCTGAGGAAAAAGTAGTATTTTTACCATAAGTCGTTATACAGTATTTAAAATGCTGGGTGTCTTTCAGTTGTTAGCTGTTTCTCTTTTAATCAGGAATTTTTCGCTGTACCTTTTGTGAAACTGAGGTGGAAGAAGATGAGTCAGCAATGCCCAAAAAGGATGCTCGGACACTTGTGGCACGATTTAATGAACAGATAGAACCTATCTATGCATTGTTGCGTGAGACTGAGGATGTTAACTTAGCCTATGAACTACTTGAGCCTGAGCCAATGGAAATTCTTGCACTGAAGCAAAGGTGGGTTAGGATATTGAAATCTTTGCATCTGGTCCTGAAAAGTTGGTAGTCTTGGCAAATATGTTTAAGATGTGCTGCTGGATATTTTTTGATGAATTGCATGATTTGTCCTGGGATATAGAGACTATGGCTAGGTTTGATAGCCAAGGGTTCTGTGCACCAGCTGTGAAGTGAAGTCCCTCCATGTGTTTATAATACAGATGCTTCCTGATAAAGTTATATAAACCAGATTTCCATTCTGTACACAAATATTTTATTGAATGGGGCTTCTGAGTAGAAATGTACAGGACTGCCTTGCCATGTGTTATATAGGTTGATGAATGCATGGTATCTTTTGATCCGTGTTTCGTTCCATGTATCTTGATAACCTTTCCCCCTTTCTCCATTATCTCAGTACTTACATAATTTATATAACCTGAAACATTACACACTATTTATATTGATATTCCCTTATACAAACCATAATATATGTGAATCTGTGGATTTTGTTTAAGAAATTTTACTAGAAATTTAAGGGAAGAATGACTCTGATTTTCCCAAAAGATTCTTCTGACATCTCAAAATCTAAACTTTTTTTAATGGTATGATTGCAGTTCTGTGATAAAATTCTATTCAAAAAAAAAATCAGTGTGGGTTTTTTCTGAATTTAAATCAAACACTAAATGTAGCAAGCTTTTATAAAGGCTAAGCTTTTTTCAACTAAAGTGAAACCTTTAGTTTTTAGTTAGAAATGCAATTTTTTTAAAAAAAAGTTCTGCTGCTTGAACAGCTTGAATGAGTAAAATACTTTCATTTCTTTTAGTGAATTGATGCATGGGTTGGAGATTAAAAGAATGGAGTGCCTCTTTTCATTCTCATCTTCTGTGGGGGATGGTTGGGTTGGGGTGAAATGTGTGCTGGCAATGAGAGCTACCCTACCTTTCTCTTTCTTAAATTCTTTTGTCTCTTTATCTTCTCAAGATTGGAGGGGGATAGTGTGGATGGTGGTGGTAATGAATCTATGGCTGTCTCTCTCTCTCTCTCTGTCATGCTTCATCTCTTATACATTGCAACACTTATTCACAGTAACCCTTTTGTTATCTTAACAGGTTCATAGCTGATACAAATGTAGGAAAGGGTTTGATTATAGCAGGTGCAACTGGAACAATACTTCCCAAAGCTGCTTTCCCTGCTCAGGTGGGAAGGGGAACACCTAGGCAAGGAAGGCTTTACTACCCTTTGCCAGTCACGCTGGTCTCATTGGGCAGAAGTGGCATGAGCCACATTTTTTAAAAACCTATAGATTGCACATTCTTTGTGGTACAGAGTGACAGATTCAGCTTCCTCTGTCTCACTGACTTTCAAATGTGAGCTAATCTCAAACAACCCTTATCCCCACCTTTTTCATCCACCAAAGAAGGGAGGACTGTCATCCTAATTACGTTGACCTGCCAAAGCCTGGGTTTGTGTATTTTCATAACCTATTATGTTTAACATCAGATATGTATCTATGCTCGTTTGGTGTGATGCCATGTTCTTTGGCTTTCTATTAGTATTCACTCAGTGGACCAAACTATAGCCTGCTCTTTACTGAGTTATTGGGCAAGGCAAGTCTATTCTCCAAGACATTGACCTAATAAAGTATTAGGGCATGAGTAACATGTATTGCCTTGCCTTATTGTGAGAGGAAGTTTCTTCCCTCTTGTACTGTGTTTTATCTGTGTCTCTACTTATGTCTAGAAAGAAAGTAAGAAAATAATGTTAAGGGTATATTTCTGCCTTTCCCTTCATTCTCTTACTGCCTCTTCCCCACTCCATTTCATTCTCTTTCACATGCACACATCTAGCCAGGCTCTTATTTTCTTTACATGGAACCTATTTTCATTTAAAAATACAAACTTAGAGCTGCTAACTCTCTATTACGGCTTTTTCATGTTTTGAGAACCTTGTCTGCAATAAGTAGAAAGTATGATTTGGCCATATGTCTTATAAATACAAAAATTACAAGACTGGGCAAACCCCAAGCAGTCTTGCCGTTCTAGATTTGATTACTACACAAATGCAAAATCATTTTAGTGTTGTCATGATGGTGATTAGCAACATATGTACTGTTGTATGATTGAATGCAGCAAGGAGCGGACTACTGGTGCATTGGGAAGCAGTGGCCTACCAAGTGGACAGCACAGGGAAGCCTGGGCTGTGAAGGGACCTTCTTATGAGGATTTGTACACCCAGAATGTAATCATCAGCATGGAGGACCAGGAGGATCTGCATCAGCCAGCCAGTGAAGGGAAGCCACCCAGAGAGAGGCCAGTTTGGCTGCGGGAGAGCACAGTGCAAGGTGCTTATGATCCTGATGAGAATAAAGAAGGTAAGAAAGTTAAAGGGGAAGAGATGGGTTTTGTAATTTCAAGAGCTCTTGGAATATAGCAACAGTAATAGCAAGTACATTTCTATACTGCTTATCAGTGTACTTAAGCACTCCCTGAGTGGTTTACAATTTGTAAGCTAATTGCCCGAACAAGCTGGGTACTCATTTTAGCAACCTACAGAAGGATGCCAAGCTTAGTCAACCCTGGAGCCCTGGGATCGAACTCACAACTTTGTGGCTGTGAATAGCTGCAGTACAAGCATTTAACAACTGCACAACCAGGGCTCCCTATCATAGTGTGAAGTCCTTAAGTTTTTAAAACTGTGCTATTCTTGGCTACCAAAGGCAGTTCAGATTGAAAATGAAAATTATATTACTTCCAGCAGATACCTGGGTGTAGTTCTCACTGTGTCTTTTCAACCCGAGACTTGCATAGCTGAATGCCCCTCCATTTCAAAACACTACTCATAGGTATAAAGCTAGAATATTGGAGAAGCAATGGGAGTCTGGGCATCCTGTGTAGTAGGGTTTGCCCTCTTTTTAAATGTATGGATATTCCATCAGATGTCCCCATCTGCAGGTTGAAGTAATATATCCCAGACACAAAACTGACCAATTTTATGGGTATTAGGCTCTCCTTTATGAGCTTATTATATAAATTCTTTGATGTTTTTATGAATAGGATATCCAATAATAGCTGTTAAATTATTCCTTCTGTTTCTCATAACATCCATTCCTTTCTTGCAGGTGGTCAAGGCATGGAAATGTTACAGGAAGGGGAAGAGGGTCAGGCTGCTCTAGACAGTAATGAGGAAGTAATGCGTGCTCTGCTCATCCATGAAAAGAAAACCTCTTCTGCCTCTGTGGGTGGCATGGGAGGATTTGCTCCATTATCTAATCCCAATGCCAGTGATTCTGAAAGTGAAACAAGTGAATCAGATGAGGACTCCCCTCCCCATGCAGCCACTGCTGCAACAAGAGTCAGTGGGCTAATAGAGGAAGATGACGACGATGATGAATTTGAGGTCGTGACAGAGGATCCCACTGTCATGGTGGCAGGACGTCCATTTTCTTACAGTCAAGTAAACCAGCGGCCTGAACTCGTGGCTCAAATGACTCTGGAGGAGAAGGAGCAGTATATCGCTATGGGCCAACGTATGTTTGAGGACATGTTTGATTAGCTTCCCTCTGCCTGGGCAGCATTTACAGATGATCCTGACCTGGAAATTTTGCAACAGAGAACAAGTCTGAATTAAATCTTCTGCCTTTTCATTTAATTCAGACACTCTTTAGAGCCAAACAAAAACAAGAAACAATTGCTTCAAATTGATTCTTTAGAGTCACTCAGAGAATCCCAGATGAACTATCAGTGATAAGTAAAGAGGGAGCCAGCTGACTCAAACCTGTATCTTATTTACAGGTTTCCATATCCTCTTCATTGCATTATAATTGATTTTCGTTTTGACCTAGGGAACCTGTTTTTCTTTCTAGTTGCTTGTTTTAGAAGAGTATTGTTAAGCCATTACCTAGAATGTATTAGCTTCTGAGAGCAACTGAGAGCAGCACTTTTCAGATTTCATCAAGAGATTGCTGCTTTGAAATAACATATGATCCATTTGTAAATAGTTAGTTGTTTTGGAAACAAGATATGGATACACATACATAGGGATATAAACATGTGTGGGGACAACACACATACATATATACATACAAACATATAGTCCTCCCATGTTCTCTTTTCTGTGTAATCTGTATCTGTACTATCATGTTAACAAGTGGGTATTTGTCATCAATGTTTAAAAATAGTTGCTTTGAGAAAAATATGCACAAGGGACAGACATCAGAATGTCTTTTGGTAGAGTCCTGGTGAAACAGTCTTGCTAATCTTGTCCTTTTTCAGACTTCTTTTGTAGGTCAGAAACACTATTTTCTTTGCCAGTTTGAGCAAATTGTGCAGTATTATACTTTTCAAATGAGGGAAATTGACTTTCAAAATGTGACTGTAGTTCTCCTGTCTATCCTAGAGATTCCCATATACATCTCATTGGTGGATGAGCAGGATCTTAGAATCAGCATTGAATTAATTGTAATAGAGAGTGGATCAAAACTTTCAAAGACACATTTTTTTCCAAGCTACATAGTCTGTGCTAACTGAGCAAATAGTTGTGTCTTCTTGACTGATCTACCATGAAAGTACTAGGAATGCAGAATAGCTACCTTTTCTTATTCAGTCTTGCAGAGTTCATTTGCCATGGATTAGGAGCCTCATCCAAGTCACTAAAGAGGATGGGAATATTTTGTTTTAGCATTTAAAAAAAAGATTATGCAGAATTTTGGGGATGCCAGTATTTAGCATGACACAGTCTATTTTATTATTTCCAGCAGTGCCTCTACAAGCAAACTCAATTTTATAATTTTTACATTTAAAAAGGTTACAATATAACCTTTAAAAATCATTGTGTTTTCCTTCTTTATCATTACAGTGGAGCGACTTGGTTATGTATTTCAAAGGTCTAGCATCTGTTGCAAATTCTTGATTTATTTTCCAGGAATGGTACAAGTTATCAAGCCTCTAAATTGTAAAACTATTGTATATTGACCATGTATGTTTTGCTGTGCCTGTGAGGTTTCTTATGAATTTGTTTTCAGAGGCTCTCACAGATAAAGTCTAAAATAAAAAAGAACTGAGAATATGACGCTTCCATTGAATACCATTCATTTTTTATTTATAAATGAGTAAGTTTAAATGGCCATTTTTATTTAGCTTGATGGATGATGCTTGTGAAGAACTCTTGGCTTCCTTTTTTTTCCCCCAGTGTTCAAAGCTATCCTCACACAATGCTAATGTCTGTCTCCATTACTTATTTGCTTGAAACACCATCTCCTCCTGCAGATTAAAGGCCCAAAGGGCCAGTGGGTGGTGATAAACACTGGATTCAGTACCAGCGTTGACTTGGATATCCTGGACAGCTTAGTCAAGTTCTGTTGAAATGTCTTGCTAAACCATGATTGAGCAAACAAACATTCCACAGTATGTAAGCTTTGTCCTCATACCTTGGATGTGGAAAAATAAATAAGCAAGCCCAAGGAAAAAGCTAAAGTAGGTGACAAAGAAGAATAAAAAACAGTAGAAGGATTTGGACTAGGTGTAAGAAATAAAGCAGGAGAGCGACTGATAGACTTTTGTGAGGCCAATATAACCTCCAGATGGTCAATATAAAAAAGCAGATAGACTTCATAATTGGAAGCAGAAAATGGAGAAGCTCTATTCTTGCAGCCAAAACAAGACCAAGCTTGATTGTGGCACAGTTCATGAACAACTTATATCAAAAATGAGAGTAAAGCTGATGAAGAAAACAAAAAATCATGATATCAAAATATCATTTGAATAATATCCCAGTAGAATTTACTGACAATGTATGAAATAGATTTGTGCAATTAAGTATAATTGACTAAGAACCTGAAGGAAACAAGTACAATTCAAGGACATAATTAAGGAAGAATGCAGAAAGATACTAATAATAGAACACGATAATAGCACGAAGCTAAACTCAAGAGAGAATTTAAAAGAAGCTGGGAAAAGCATCCGTTGGTTTGGGTATTTCCAGATCAGACAGAGATTTATGGAAGACTTACAAAAAGATGATTTTGAAAAGGAACAAAATGAGTTAGATAAAATTCTAGAAACACGAGACAAAGGCAAAATTGCTAAACTATACAATTTGTTCTTAAACAGAGAAACAGAACATGAGGTTATATCTACTCATATGATAGCATGGGCTACAGAAATAGGTCATGAAATACCTTTTGAATATTGGGAAAATGTCTGGGAGAAAACTAACAAATTTACAGAGTCACAGGAACTTAAAGAAAATGTGTTGAAAGTTACAAATAGGTGGTACTACACGCCAGCAAGGTTGGCTAAAATATATAGGCTGAAAAATGATAAATGCTGGAAATGTCAAAATGAGAAAGGGACATATTTTCACACGTGGTGGGCTTGCCCAATAGTGAAAGGATACTGGTTAAAAATCCACAAAAGTATTAAGAATATGCTGAATATGGACCTCCCCTTTGCTCCGGAACTGTACCTTCTAAATATGACCTCAATGCTAAATCCTGTAAACAAGAGCAAATATTGGAGGATACTCATAAACTTAGTTACTTGTGCCAGAATCACATTAGCCAAGAACTGGAAGTCATCTCATGTGCCCACTGTTGATGAATGGTATTTAAAGATTTTAGAAATTAAAGACTTGGATTGTGCTGCAGAATTATACAAAGAAAATCCTACAGGAATAAAGGATAGAGAAAGGGAATGGGACCCCGTTCAGAGATATATACAAAACAACTGGGACACGGATCTATGAGGAACAGTATACAAAGTAAGTAAAGGTTAAGAAAGGGAGGGAGATCATTTAAGATATAGGTTAGCTAAAAGGTTTATCATTAAGCAAAAGACTCATTTAGTTAAAATAAAATAAGGATTAAGCATCGAAAAAAGAGATGGATCTTTAACAGAAAGAAGGAAGAAATGAAGATTTTAGGAAGAACGATAGGAAATTTTCACAGAAGTTTCGATGAATGTATAAGGATGTGAATTTGATGTAACAACTGGAAAGCTGTTCTTTTTGGTTTGGTTTCTTGTATGTTTATGAATATAATAATAAAAATAAATATATATAAAAAAAAGAAAGATACTAATAATGGCCAAAAAGAAAACGATAACAGATTAAGCACCTCAAGTAGAAAAGGAAAGAAGAGAGGTAAAAGAAAAGGGAAATAGGAACAAAACCAGAACCATGAATACAAGTGTACAATGATTAATGGACAAGGATAAAGAGAACAATTATAATGATCAATGTAGAGAAACAAAGCAACAAAAAGGAAGAACAAGAGACTTCTTCCACAAAATCTGGGAACTCAAAGGGAAGTTTAAACCAAAGGATGGGATGCTCTATAACAACAACAAAAAAGAACATACTATAAGATCAAGAAGAAATAAAAATATACACAGAAGAGTTATATAAATGAGAAGGAAAAAAATGAATGACGCATGGAGTGAAAATCCATATGAAGATGAACCCCAAATTTTAAAAAACGAGATGGAAAAATGGGAAAAATAAATCAGGAACAGATGATAATTCCAACTGAACTGCTACATTCCACACAAACAACTCTAGTGCTAATATATATCAACAAATAAGGAAAACAAAATGGTGACCAACACATTGGAAACAATCAATATACACCCCTAGTCAACAAAAAAGAGACACAAAAGACTGCAGCCACTATAGGACGATAGCATTAATCTCCCTTGCAAACAAAATTATGCTGGAAATTCTCCAAAATAAACTCCAATCATACACAAAGCGAGAAATCCCAGAGTGCAAGCAGGGTTCAGAAAAGGAAGATGCATTAGGGACTACATTGCAAACATATGATGGCTAATGGAATGTACCAAGGAATTTCAGAAAAAAAGCAGCATGTGCTTTATTGTTATTGTGTACCTCATTTTTTACTTTTATGACAACACTTATGGTGAACCCATAATAGGGTTTTCTTGGCAATTTTCTTTGGGGGACGTTGCCATTGCCATCCTCTGAGGCCGAGAAAGTGTGATTTGTGCAGTCACCTGGTGGGTTTTTATGCTCAAGCGGGTATTCAACCCCTAGTGTCCAGAGGTGCAACCAACGCTCAAGGCACTACACTATGCTGGCCATCCTATGTGCTTTATAGAATACAACAAAACATTTTACTGCATAAAAAGACTTTCTTTTGCCAAACACACACACACACTCTACTAGATTTTATATTTGCTTTTGGGTACTGGGTGAAACCAAGGTTGTGATAACGTTTTATTGTTAACAATGTCCAGGGCCTACTTCATGCTCTGGAAGAAACAGTTGTGTGTTGGATATTACACACACAAAACTATAGTAATAAAGGAAAACCTCAGGAAAACTGGGAACACCAACTGGTAAATTATCTACTGATGATGTCGTTGAAACAAGAAGTTCCTTCTGAATCCTAACTTTTACTAGATTAGAATCTCATGTGACACTTATTGTTTTGTGGTGGTTTGGCCAGGGCCTATCTTGGCTTGGTCTAAAAGAGACCCTGTCATGTCTGTTAGTGAAATCCAGCCTGATGGACTCACATCTGCCTCTGAACACCCCACAATAGTTGAGAGTAATGCCTGTATCCCAGAAGGGCCACATTCTCTGTTTCCTAATGAAAATGCCTTTCTACCATATCTTTCCAACTAATGCTGTGAAATCCAAAATAATTCAGATCATGTCTGTGTCAGTCAGTCGTCTTGGGTGAAAGTTATTGACCTAACAGGAACAACAAGGTCCATTTCTCAATCCATTTTTCCAATATGGTATCAGGTTTCTTGAGTAATGAACACTGAAGTTATAGAAGATCTGTATGAGGATTTGTATATCTTCACACTTTATGATCATTTCTCGTTCTTTCATGGCTGCCCTCCTCATTTTTAATCTTGATTGTATAACATGAAAGGTAACAATTAATTCCACAACCTCTCAGCACTGTCAGCACACCAAAACCCTACAAATTTTACTCCTCCTAACTGGTTCAGTTGACTGTTCGACAAACTACTTTCTGTTTCATATAATTTTCCCCATAGGCCCCACAACAGCATTCATGGGCTGTGACTGTCTGACTCTGCCCAGGCTTAACTAGCTCCTCCTTTGACAAGCAGGAGTGCAAAAGATCTTTAGAAAAAGTAATTCAGGGAGGGGGAAAGTCTATCTGAGGCTGCATCTGCACTGCAGTAATATATTATTTATTAATCTGGTTTGACCCCACTTTAACTGCCAAGGCTCAGTGCAATGGAATTCTGGGATCTGTAGTTTGTTGTGGCACCAGACCTATGTGACGGAGAAGGCTGAATGTCTCACCAAACTACAAATCCTAGAATTCCATAGCATGAGCCATGGCAGTTAAAGTGGTGTTAAACTGAATTATTTCTGCAGCAAGGCTGCAGCCTCAGTTAGGACAGAGCATTTTCAGTGGGAACAGAAAGCTGACTGCATGGGCTGGGAACTCAGGAGGATTCGAAATGGCAGGGGAGGAAAATTTGGAATGCAAGGGAGCAACCTTGGAAGGGGAGCATAGCAGAGCAAGAACACTCAATATTTCATGTTCCACTCATTTACATGGTTCGTGATCTCCGCTTTTTGAAAGTCCATCCTTATTCTGGCAAAGTGGCACCACATGTATTGAACAGGGAATCATTGTCAAGTTTGGGATACCCTATTGTTTTCAAAGTACCATCAGCCCTCTGTATCCACGGATTCTATATCCTTGGATTCAAGCATCCACAGCTTGAAAATATTGCAAAAATATATAAATTCCCAATAGCAAACCTTGATTTTTTTCATTTCATATATAAGGGACACCATTTTACTATGCCATTGTATATAATGGGACTTGAGCATCCATGGATTTTGATATCCACAGGGAGGTCCTGGAACCAAACCCCAGCGGATACCAAGGGTCCACTGTATAATGTTTTTAAAAAGGGGGGGGAGACCACTTTAAGGGAGAAAGTGAGGAGTCAGCACGCTCAGTGGTCACAGAATGCTCAATGAATGAGAAGGATTTAAAATGCAAACACACACATACACACGGGCAAACACCAGGTAGGAGGGCAGATAGGATAGAATATCCTGGAAGAGAAGGATAGACCAAAAGATACAGGTAGAGTAGAGAGAACACTCTCTCAGCACAACAACAACGTTAATAACAAATGTTAAGTTGTTTTTCATTTTTCCATTCCAGTTGACCCCAACATTCTTTGGCTACCCAGCATGCTCAGCCTTTACTTGTCTGGTTTGGGTAGAGAGTTGTCTCTGGGGGATTTTCCTCTCCAAAATCATACTTTACTTTTGCAGGCTTTTGGGATTCCAGGATTATGTGGACACCTTCCTGTTTCCCAGTTGGCCCCCCTTGGCCCATCCTTTTGAACTGGAACTCGCCACCTGGTCAGTGGAGGCTTGGGTGTTGGACTAGGACACTGCATTGACCAGTTCCTTCTTATTGGTTAAGATCAAGTTCAAGAGACTTGTTGCCTCCTTTGCTTTCGGGTCAATTAGGTTGTCAGCAAGGCATGTACATAATTTGTTGAACCTTACATTCAATTTAGAGCACTGGACTATGACTCTGAAGTCATTGTTGGTAGATGGTCTTGACTCATGGTTACCCTATGGATGAGACATCTCCAAGACCTCTTGTCCTTGAGGAACTGCTCTGCTCAGGTCCTGCAAATCCATTTCCATGACCTCCCTAAATGACTCTATCCCTCTAGCGTAGGGTCTTTCTCTCTTCCTATTTCCCACCACCTTTCCTAGCATCATTGTGTTTTCCAATGAGTTGTGTCTTCTTGTGATGTGGTCAACGTACGACAGCCTCAACTTGTTCATCTTTTCTCTCTAGTGAGAGTTCTGGCTTGATCTGTTCAAGGACCCATTTGTTTGTCTTTTTGGCTGTCCAGGGTACCTTCAGCATTCTCTTCCAGCACCACATCTCAAATGAATTGATTTCCCTCCTATCATCTTTCTTAACTGTCTAGCTCTCACAACTGTATGTGGCAATGGGGAATAAATGGACTGGACAATCCTCATTTTAATGTTCCGATTTATATCTTTATATTTTAGTATCTTATCGGGCCTTTTCATAGCTGCCCTTCCCAATCCTACTCTTCTTCTAATTTCTTGACTGCAGTCACTGTTCTATCAATATTTGATCCAAGATATGAGACCTCTTTGACTATTTCAATTTTCTAATTATCTAGGTTGAATTCTTGTAGATCTTCTGTGGCCATTATTTTTGTTTGATGTTTAGCATTAAGCCTACCCTGGCACTTTCCTCTTTACCCCTCTTGAATACTTGCTCCAAGTCTTTTTGGGTTTCTGCTAGTAGCATTGTATTGTCTGTGTATCTTAGGTTCTTAATGTTCCTTCCTTCCATCTTCACACCTTCTGCCTCTGAGTCTAAGCCTGGTCCCTTTGCTGGTTGGGAACCATTCCCTTTCTTTGTATTCAGTCCTGAGGGCAACCTCTTGTCCTGAGTACAGCTTATGCACCTGGACAATAAAGTATATTGGCACTCTTAAGTATTTGAAAATGTTCCATAGTCTTTTTATGATCTATGCAAAGGCTTTGCTATAGTCAATAAAGCATATGCTGATTTTCTTTTGGAATTCCCTGGTGTGCGCCATTAGCCATACTATGTTTGCAGTATGATCCCTGGTGCCTCTTCCTTTCCTGAACCATGCTTGTACCTCTGGGATTTCTCATTCCAGGTATGGTAGGAATCTTTCCTGCGGGGTTTTAGGCATCATTTTGCTTGCATGGGAAATTAGTGTGTTGGTTCTGTAGATACCGCAATCTTTTGCATCTCTGGAGACCAGGGTTCGAATCCCAGCTCAGCAATGGAAACCCACTGGGTGATTTTGAGCAAGTCATTTTCTCTCAGCCTCATAAGGCCATGGCAAACCTGCTCTGAACAAACCATGGCCAGAAAACCCATGATAGGCTCTCCTTAGGGTCGCCATGAGTCAAGAATAGCTTATAAGGCACACAACAAACTTGGTTGGCCACTGAGACCCAAGAAGGCTCGCTCTGCCTTCTTTTGCTTTAGAGAGCTGGTTCTGAGTTCCAGCCTGAGTCCCTAAGAGGAGTCCCTCATCCTCCCTCTTTGGTCTCCCTGGTCTTCTCTCTCAAGTTACTGCAATCTTTGCAAAAAAAAAGGGCCCATGTTGAGATGCAAATGGGCTTTAAATTTGAAAAAGTCCCTTTGAAAATCTCCCTACTGCGGCATGGCCAGAAGGAGGAGAAGCCTGCCTGAAGGAGATATCCTCCCCAGCATACCATCTTTACTAAGGACTGAAACAACGTGCAGGCAACTGACTAACATCTCCAACTGGGTTTTTCTCTCCTCCTGTTAGGTTTGTAACATCTTGCCTGATGAAGAAGCACATGGAGCTTCAAAAGTTTGCAACAAGTATATTGTGCATTTTGGTTGGCCAGTAAAAGTATCACTGATGGAGTTCTGTTTGCAGTCTTTTGTGCCTCTGGAGACCAGGGTTCGATTTCCACCTTGTCTATGAAACCTGCTGGGTAACCATGGGCAAGTCACACTCTCTCAGCCTCAGGGGAAGGCAATGCCAAACCCCTCTCTGAGTAACCTTGCCAAGAAAACCCCATGATAGGGTCGCCATAAGTCAGAAATGGCTTGAGGTCATCTGGTTAGACCACTGAGTTCAACCTGCTTTCCTTCCTTCCTTTGCTTCAGGCAGTGATCCCCAAACTCTGGCTCACCAGGGTTTTTGGGACTTCAGTTCCCAGAAGCCTCAGCCATCTTGTCCAATGGCCTGGGCTTCTGGGAGCTGAAGTCCAAACCCCAAACTGGAAGCCCAGAATTTGGGCAGCAGTGCTGCTTCACTGTCTTAAGGTTCCAGACTGACTCCCTTGTCCTCCCTGGTCTCCTCTCTCTTCGCCTTGGACTCCTGCTGGGCAACCTTGCCCTATGAGGAAAGACTCAGGGAGCTGGGGATGTTTCGCCTGGAGAAGAGAAGGTTAAGAGGTGATATGATCACCCTGTTTAAATATTTGAAGGGATGTCATATTGAAGAGGGAGCAAGCTTGTTTTCTGCTGCTCCAGAGAACAGGACATGGAACAATGGATGCAAGCTCCAGGAAAAGAGATTCCACCTGAACATTAGGAGGAACTTCCTGACAGTAAGGGCTGTTCGACAGTGGGACACACTCCCTCAGAGTGTAGTGGAATCTCCTTCCCTGGAGATCTTTAAGCAGAGGCTGGATGGCCATCTGTCAATGGGGATGCTTTGATTGAGAGTTCCTGCATGGCAGAATGGAGTTGGAGTGGATGGCCCTTGGGTCCCTTCCAACTCTAGGCTTCTGACAGGGGCTCCATCCAGGGCCCTAGAAGGGGTGAAAAGTCACACTTAGCTTAGCCCTTCCTGTCCTCAGGGCCTGGAGCACCGCCACACCTGAGTGAAGTCTGGGGGGGGGGTGTATCTGCGCATGCGCTCTGTGTCTGCGCGCGCCCTCCACTTCTCTTCCTGCGGCCATTTTGTAGAGCGCCGCCGTCGCCGCAGCGCCTCCTTCCTTTCCTACCTTTTCCTTCCTACCTTCCTTCCTTCCTTTTAGCCGCCGGCCGGAAGTCCCAGGCTGCAGTGAGGCCTCCTCCTCCTGCTGCTCTCCCTCTCCTGCGGCTTGGCCTGAGGGGCCCCTTGGAGCCTCCATTGAGTCCCTGAAGGAAGCAGGAGGCGGCGGCGGCAGGGGCGGGTTCTTCAGGACCTGGGAGAGCGGCGGAAGGGCTGCAGCGGAGGGAGAGGCCCGGGCCTCTGAGGCCTCCCCTCCCTCCCTCCCTCGCCTTCCCGGCTCTTGCTCTCCCTCGAGGAGGAGGAGGAGGAGGAGGCTCTCCCAAGGGATTCCCTGAGAGGGAGAGGGAAGAGAGAGCCCCCTTCGCCTCCCTGGGAATAAAGGCGGGCCTCGCTTCAGCCTCCAAGCCCGCCCTGGGGACACTCCCTGGAAGGGAGACCCAGCGGCTGTGGAGACCATCCCAGGCTGGGAAAAGAGGGGCCACCACGCCGCTGTTGCTGCTGCTGAGGGAGAGCTGGATACCCGCCCTGCAAAGTCCGAATAGACCGAAGGGGGGCAAGGGAAGAAGAGCCATCCCTGGCCTCTAGGGACAGACTGGAGCCTGGAAGAAGAGCAGCAGCCACAGCCAAGAGAGCTGAAAGGGGAAAGAAGACCCTCCTCAGTCAGCACACAGGGCCTTCAGGAAGAAGAGCAGTCACAGCCAAGGGAGCTGGGGAGGAAAAGGGGGAAAGAAAACCCACATATAGGGCTTTAAAGAGTAAAAACAGTGACAGCAAAGAGGAGGAAAGAAGACCCATAGTTAGCCTCTAAGGACAGACTGGGTCGGTGGAGCCAAAAGTGGACCTTTAAAGAAGAGCAACAGTCCAAGAGAGCTGAGGAGGAAAAGAGGGGGGGAAAGTAAAGAAGACCCTCAGTCAGCATATAGGGACTTGAAGAAGAACAACAGGCACAGCAAAAAGACCTGAGGAGAAAAAAGGGGGAAAGGAAAGAAGACCCTCAGTTAATGGATAAGGACAGACTGGGTCAGTGAAAGTGGAGCCAAAAGAGGAGGGAAAGGGAAAGAAGTCACAAAGTCAGTGTATAGGGATTTAAACAGTAACAGCAAAGAGACCTGAGGAGGAAAAAAGGGGGGAAAGGAAAGAAGGTCCTCAGTTAATGATAAGGGCATGTTAGATTAGTGGAGCCGCAAAATGGAGATTTAAAGAAGAAGAACAATAACAGCAGAAACCAGAGTAGAAAGGGAGAGAAACCCCACAGTCAGTATATAGAGATTTAAAGAAGAAGAACAGTAACAGCAAAGAGAGCTAAGGAGGAAAAGGGAAGAAGACTCTCAGTCAGCGTATAGGGCTTTAAAGAATAAAATCAGTAACAGAAAATAGACCTGAGGAGAAAAGGGGAAAGGGAAAGAAAACCCACAGTCAGTATATAGGGCTTTAAAGAATAAAAGCAGTAACAGCAAACAGTGCTGAGGAGAAAAAAGGGAAAAGGAAAGAAGGTCCTCGGTTAATGCAAAAGGGCAGACCAGTTGGTGGAGCCAAAAGTGGAGATTTGAAGAATAAAAACAGTAACAACAGATAGACTTGAGGAGAAAAAGGAAGGAATCTATAAGTTAATCTATAAGGACAGACCAGATTGTTGGAGCAAAAAATTGGAGCTTTAAAGAAGTCCAAAAGTAAATAGACCTGAGCGGGAGGAAAAGGAAAGAAGTTCCTCAGTTAATCTGTAAGGACAGAGCTGTCAGTGGAGCTGAAAGTGGAGCTTTAAAGAATAAAAACAGTAACAGCGAATAGACCGAGAACAAACAGGGAAAAAGGAAAGAAGACCCTCTGTCAGCATATAGGGGTTTAAAGAAGAACAACAGTAGAAGCAAAATGGAGACTCAAAGAGAAAACTCCTTTTCCAGGAGGTACCTGGATTTCCATCACAGTTATATATGAATATTTTTTGTCGGCAGACGTGTTCAGAAAGAACAGCACACCAACTCTGTCTGCTTGATGTGAATCCTGACTGTGGGATCCTTCTTCCCCACCCAAGGTTTCCTTTTGCAGCATCTCTTTCCAAGATGCCTCCTCTTCTTTCAGACACGAAATGGAGTCTTCTTCATATACTTCATTCCAGTTAATGCAAAGGACACTTTTGCCACCTCACTGGGAAACCTAAGAAGTCCTTTATTTGTGCTGCATGTGACCCTGTCACAGCCCAAAAGTTTTCCTCACCTGCAAGAGCTTTCCCAAGACACTTCTTCAAAATGAAGAAATTTCCTTTTCACAAAGTTTTAGATGGCTTAACGTCATCCACAAGTGGCAACAGCAGCAGTGGGCCTGGAAGTGGCTCTGGCCTTGCCGGAGGGACCCCAGGGACCCCAAGAGAGGAGGTCCAAGAGAGACTCACTTCAGACTATTTTCAGCTGTGCAAGGTAAGAGAAGGCATCTTTGAAAACTAGGGCTGTATCTGCACTGCAGGAATAATCCACTTTGACACCACTTGAACTGCCATGGCTCAGTGCTATGGGATTCTGGACACTGAAGTTTGTTGTGGCCCCAGAGCTCTCTGGCCGAGAAAGCTAAATAACTTACAAAACTACAGTTCCTAGGGAATTGTAGGAACTTTAGTTTTGTGAGACATTTAGCCTTCTCTGTCAGAGAGTTCTAGTGTCACAATGAACTACAATCCCGAGGATTCCCTAGCACTGAGCCAGGGCAGTTAAAGCAATCTCAAGATGGAATATTTCTGCAGTGTGTTTTGGACCCAAGTGGAGCCAGCTAAACATCCCTTGCAGACCACATAAAGGTCTCTTCCATGAGAATGATGGTTTTTATTTCTCTGCTGAAGTCTGAATCTGAATATGCTGCATGTGCTCATCCAGCTGAACTTTCCCATGTGGTCCAATGACTTGTACAATTAGGCTTTTCTTCCTTGGACATTTTGGAAAGCTGGTTAGCTTTGTCTGGCTCTGGTGCAGCAACAAACTACGCTTCCGGGAATTCCATAGCATTGAGCTATGGCAGTTCAAGTGGTGTCAAACTGGATTATTTCTGTGGTGCAGATGCAGGCAAAGCTTTTACTTGTTGTGGTCCTGCACTGTAAGTGGCACTGTAATGGGCTAGCCCTGAGTCAAGAAGTTTCAATGAGAGAGTATCAAAGCACATTTCACTCAGTGATTATTATTCCATTAGCTGTTGGATCCAAACCTTGTTACTCTTCCGTGTGCAGAATTACAAAAATCTTAAATTTTAAAGACCAGATCTCATCATTAAGGATACAATCATATATAACAGTTTTGTGAAAATAACTGTTAGCAGCAGCATTGTATTTGTTTTGTGCCTTCGCATTGTTTCTGACTTATGACGACCCTAAGGCAAACCTTTCACAGGGTTTTCTTAACAAGGATTTGTTCAGAGATTTGCCTGATCTGAGGCTGAGAGAGCATCTAAAGTCACCTATGGCTGAGCAGGGATTCAGACTCAGGTCTCCAGAATTGTAGTCCAACACTCAGGTGCATAGTAATTTGAACATAACACATTTAAAGGTATTAGGTCACATATATTTTTATCATCATTTATCTGTTTGTTAATTCTCTTAACACTAGCTTCATTTTTTGCTGGCTGTGGGCTACTTGACAGCTAATATTGCCAACCAGAAGGCTCCATATTTTCTTGCATATAAACATGATAATTTATTAGAAATATTACTGAGTTGTTACACAGAAGAGAGTGTCCTTTTATTTCATCTACTTCCTTTTGTAAAAACTCCTTCAATCTTTGTATAATGAAGTCAGAAACCCAGTACCTATGACTAGTCATATAACAATAAGACACTTACTATTTGCACTGGGGACTTTAATGGTGAACAACAGGGATCCATATTAAACTTGCTGCACATGAATTGTGAATTTTCTTTCAACTTTATTTGAGAGTGGATAGCAGATATATATGGCTTTACCTTAAACATTCAGGTGCAAATATATGAGGTGGGGGGAAATTGCTCATTTTTTCAGCTTTGTTTATTTTAATACTTGGTAAGCTTCACCCCATAAATTGATTTTAGCATAGTTAAAGCTTCTCACAAAATCTTACATTTTAAAAAGACCTCATTTTGAAATCAAAAATAGTCTTTAAGCTTATAAAAATATAGTTCAAGTTTAAAATCAAATTTTAAAAGTGAACATAAAAAATATTATTCGATATTGTCTGCTGAGTTCATTTTAATAGCGGCGAAATGAACAAAACTGAGTAGTATTATTGCAGCTTCCCCCACAATATGAAACATTTGTGCTATGAGATTTTTAAATCTGTTAAGGTTAAACACAAAATTCCATTTACTGTGTACAAATGTTGCAGTAATGTCAGCTTTTGAAATGTGGAAAGTCACTCTCTGTCAGACTCAGAGGAAGGCAAAGGCAAACCCTCTCAGCCCAAATTTTGCCACAAAGACCCTGTGAGAGGTTTGTCTTAGGGTCACTGTTAAGTCAGCAATGATTTGAAGGTGCACACAACAACAACAACAACAACAACAACAAATCAAGCACCCAATTTGTCGTCTTTCCATACTTGTTAGCCAGAACACCCATTCGGCACATGCTGGGAAGAAAAGCATCTCTTCATTTGATTTGGAGATTTTTGTGGACATTTGGATATTTTAACAGCTGTTCTGATTCTAGTTAATTTATCCTTAGATGATACTATGGTAAAAGATGGTCTAGCTGGCCATTGTAACAGTAACAGACCTGAGGCCAAAACACTGACTTTTCTATGTTGATTTTTTTCACTAATGTGGAACAGAAATGGAAAACATCACTGAGTTACCAATATTTATTGAAAGAAGCTTCAAGATTAACCAGCAGCTTAATGGCACATTTGTACAGCTATTATGTAAGAGACAGAAGGGATTTTTTCAGTGTATTTCAATCCACATTACCCGCTAAGCCACAGAATGGGTGAAGAATAGACTCATTCTGGATGGATTTCTTCCTAAGCATAAAGGGTCGCCGTCTCTGAGATAAAACTGGTAGGATTTTTGGATTTACTGCTGGCTGTGGCTTTGGTCCTCTGCCTGGGTTGGATGCAAACAGTCAGGAGACGCTTAAGGAGGGGTCCAGTGGGAGGGAGAGCATCAAATTGGATCTGCTGTCCCATCTGTTGTTCTGCTGAGCGGTGCCAATTGGGACAGAAGGTGGGGATGCATTCAGCTTTCCAGCCTATTGGTGCAAAAAGCAGGTGTCTGACATCCACTCCAGGCTGGCATTGATGAGGTGCCCAAATGGACATGGATCCAAAGCCAACTTTTCCTTACCCCATTTGGGATTTCTAACATCATTAGCTTTTTACCAGCACAAATGCAGGGGAAGATGCTTTTGTTGTGATCAAAACAAAGGGAGGAGGAGCAAGAAGGACAGGTTGCTTACCTGTTACTGTAGTTCTTTGAGTGGTCATCTGTGAATTCACACAAATGGGTTATTCTGCACCTGCATAGAATAACTGATTTGTGTGATTTACAGAGACCACGATGACGAACCCCCAATTATCATGAGCAAGAACCCAACAAAGGTAAATAAGAGCGGCTTTCCCTGAGACACAGCAAGGCTTTACTGGGTGGAGTTCACAGCAAGTGGGAGTGCAGAGAAAAAGTGCTCAAAGTCAGGGTACCTTTCTCACTTGATGAATACATTTTCCTCTGGAATAAGATTCAAGTCTGAGAGATAGACAGGGGGACACTTGACCAAGAGCTCCCAAAATCTAGACAGATTTTCTACCAATTAGCTTGGGCACTGGTATAACTTTTGCAGAACAATTGACTAAGCTCTGGATTTGTATGGCAATTAGGGCCTTTGATTATGAAGATTAAAACAAAAACAAATACACAGTGGAGTGGTCCTGGATGACCAGTTCTCAGGGGCGGAAAAGACAGGTTGTTGTCTTTTCCTGCTTAACGAAAAACAGGCAAGGCAGCAATCTCTAGGGTTTAATTGGACTTTTAAAGTCCTGATTTTAAATGATTCTAGAAATTTTAGGTTTCAATAGACAGGTGATGTATTAATGATGTGATTAGATTGTAAACTGGAAGAGGACTGAATGTTAAATGTCTGAGGCAGTCTTGCGTCACTATACAGATGCTGTGGACCCTGGTTCATTTCCACTGAAAGGTTTGGCAGGAACTGTGAAGTACATTTTGCTCCATTTAGGTTCATCCAGTTGTTGTTGTTGTTAGCTGCCCTCAAGTCAACTTTAACTCATGGCAATCTTGTGGATGAGATATCTCCAAGACCCCCAGTCCTCCAATGTTCTCCTTAGGTTTGGCAGATTCAGGCCTGTTACCTCCGGTCTTCTCTCTTTCTACTGCCTTCTGCCTCATTGTAATCAGAAAACAAGTCATGCCTTCTAATGATATGGCCAAAGTATGACAGTCTCAGTTTACTCATCTTGGCTTCCAGGGAGAGTTCAGGCTTGATCTGTTCAAGGACCCATTTGTTTGTATTTTTGGCTGTCCGCAGAATCCTCAACATTCTTCTTTCTGCAGCACTACATCTGAAATGAATTGATTTTCTTTTTATCTGCTTTCTTCACTTCATCCACTTTCTTCACTTCACTCTCACATCCATACATGGTGATGGGGAATACAATAGCTTGGACAATTTTGTGTAATCCAAAGTGACAGAAAAGTCTCAGATTTTGTTCCTGATCTTTCTTATTTTATATACACTGGCCTGGGGAGCTAGTATATAATGTCTCTGATCATATTGGGATACCCTGGGATAAACAAAACATGTGTGGATCTCAAAAATAAAATAGAAAGATAAGAAACAAAATCTGTAATTTTCTGGGTTTTTTAATCCAGTGATCCTGAAAACAAATGTCACATTTCACACAAAGACATCCCTCAAATTGTTTCCTAGAATGCTAGAACTTTAGGGTTGGAAGGGATCGCAAGAGCCATCTAATCCAGGCCCCTGCCATACACAGCTAAAGCACTCCTGACAGATGGCCATCCAGCCTCTGTTTGAAGACCTCCAAGGAAGGAGATTCCACTACACTCTGAGGGAGTTTGTTCCACTGTCGGATGGCCCTTACTGTCAGGAAGTTCTTCCTAATGTTGAGGTGGAATCTCTTTTGCTATAGCTTGCGCCCATTGTCCTAGTCTCTGGAGCAGCAGAAAACAAGCTTGCTCCCTCTTCAATATGACATCCCTTCAAATATTTAAACAGGCTTATCATATCACCTCTTAACCTTCTCTTCTCCAGACTGAACATCCCCAGCTCCCTAAGTCATTCCTCATAGGGCATAGCTTCCAGACCCTTCACCATTTTAGTCGCTCTCCTTTGCAGATGCTCCAGTTTCTCCACATCTTTTTTAAATTGTGGTGTCCAGAACTGGACACAGTATTCCAGGTGAGGCCTGACCAAAGCAGAATATAGTGGCACTATTATTTCCCTTGATCTAGACACTATATCTCTTTTGGTGGGCCTTCCCAGACTGACTCCCACTACCCCACCACTTGTTATTTGACATCAGCTGCTCCTCCTTCCCACTGATGTTCTCTCTCCAAATCCATTTTTAACTCAGATTTCATTGTTACAGCTTTTGCTTTGGATGGGGACTGGGATTATGTTTTGTTGACGTTATGTAAGTTATGTTTTGTTATGTAATTTTATCATGTATATGATTGTGTTTTGTAACCTGCCTCGATCTGTAGAGAGAGGTGGGAAATAAATTATTATTATTATTATTATTATTATTATTATTATTATTATTATTATTATTATTATATTAGCATGTTATTTCAGCATTTTTATTGTCTGTGTTTTATTTATTTATTTATCTATCTATCTTATATATATTTAATGTCCTGCCCTTTGGTGGAAGGGTGTTGTTGTTGTTATTATTGTTGTTATTGTTATTATTATTATTCATGAATTTGCTCCTCCTCCCCACCACTGCCCTGGTTTAGAGCATCGGAGACAAGGAAATAGCAGCAGCAAAATTTGGAAATCCCATTTCTTATCCACCCTACCAAAAATCCTTCTACTGCTTTTATTTTGTCTCTACCTCATAATCTCTTCTTTTACCACTACAAGCCCTCTTTTGGTATTACTGATCCCCGCAACGATTCTCAGCAAAGTCCCAGTGCTGAGACTTTTGGTGAAAAATACTGAGTCCTGAGACTTTGGTCTAAGTCCCAGTGCTGAGAGATGTCTGGTGTAAAAGTCTCAGCAAAAGTCCCAGCTTCAAAATTAATTTCCCTGGGATAGATCTGAAGCCTTTGAACAATATCTGAAGTAGAATGCAGTAGACCCATCCAGCTACAAAGAAGGCCACCCCATGCCAAACTGCTCTCACTTCTTGTTTGCTTAAAATCTCCTAACTATACTGTAGCTAAAGAACCAACTGAAACTGTTGTATCCAGATTAGTAGAAGTAATAGTACCCCTATTTCAGGCAGACTCAGACATCACCTGGAATACTATGTCTAGTTCTGAGCACAACACTTTAAGAAGAATATTAACAAGTTGGACAGTGTTTAGAGGAGGGTAAAGAGTTTGGAAACCAAGTCCTACGAGGAACAGCTGAGGATTTGGGTTGGT
>NC_056523.1:198248575-198330851 GCF_019175285.1 Sceloporus undulatus
TTAGTCGGGAGAAGTGAATCCATCTTAAAAGATCTAAAAGAATCTCAAGTAGAAGATGGCATGAGCTTGTGTTCTGCTTGCTGTTCCAGAGACTAGAAAACAAGCCAGTGTTTTCAAATTACACGAAAAAAGATTCCAACTAAACATTAGAAAGTACTTCTTTAATGTAAGAGCTATTCAGCAGTGGAATGGTTTGCTTCAGAAAGTGGTGGGAATATTTCTTTCTTTCTTTCAATGATTTATATCATGCCTTTCTCCCACAATGAGATTCAAAATATTGATAAAGAAAATATTCTTTAAATATGCTGAAGATGGAGCAAGCTTGTTTTCTGCTGCTCCAGAGACTAGGACACAAGTGAGCAAAATTAGAAGTAAAGAGATTCCAGCTAAACATTAGGAATAGACTAAGGCTTAATTCACCATAGAACAAGACTACCTCAGTGGGTGTTCGGCTCTGCTTCACTGGATGGCTTTAAGCAGATGGTCACCTATCAGGAATATAGTACTTTAGCAGTAGATTCCTGCACTGACACAAGGTAGGAGCAGATGGTATTTCTATGGTGCTATGCTGAAAATACAATTTAAGTCAATCATGTTAGTTAAAAACAACAACAAATCAATGGAATAGCAAATTGGTTTTGTTAGTAAATGTCCAACAATTTATAACCTAATTTATTCTAATTAGTATGCTTTTTAGTTTTTAAAATATGTTTTTACTTCATTTCAAGATGTGTCTGATGAAGAGGCATATTTAGAAATGTGTTGGGAGTTAGATTGGTGCAGCTGTCTTCCTCATTTTGGTGTTTGGCTTTTATAGTTGTTTTTGGTCCTCTTTTTTCCTCACTGTTGATGTTGATGACTATAAGGTTCCATTGATTATTTGATACATTCTCCAAGGTCCAAAACAGACTGAAAAAATAATCTAGTTTGAGACCGCTTTAACTGCCCTGGCTCATTGCTATGGAATCCTGGGAACTAGTTTATTGTGGCACCAGAGCTCTGACAGAGAAGGCTAAATGTCTCCCAGAACTACAGTTCCCAGAATTCCCTAGCATTGAGCCAGGGCAGTTAATGTTGTCTCAAATGGAATATTTCTGCAGTGTGTTTTGTACCCAAACCAAATGTGCTGTTACAGGTATTTGAAATCATCTTTGTTAAGAGTGTATTTTTTGAGACTTTGCAAATTGCTATGAAAGATTTTACAATTAAAAATGTTGTATAAAACTTTAACCATAAATATGTAGCTAGTGTTTCTACTTTGCAAATCTATGATTATGAAATTTTCCCAAGGGATACACAGAGAGCATTACGTAGTTCAGTAGTACCTACTCTAGCTGGCAGCCCCACTACCTGAGATTCTACAAAATCAAGAATGGGGAAGATATAATCCTTTATCAATAGCTATGTTGGCCAGAGATGGAGGGAAACATACTCCCGCAACATGTAAATTCCCATGTGTGTCCCACACCTATTTTAACTAATGTTGCCATGGGTTGAAACTGAGCTTAGGTGTTCTGCTTCTGAGCTGTTCTGTCTCTCCCTGTTCCACTCCAGTAGTACAGCCTGAATTCGGGATCTACCAAATCCCAGTGAAAACATTAGCCATCCTACAACAATAGATAGCTGTTAAGTGTTATTGAATGCAGTACATTGTTAGGTAATGACTAATTTGTTCTTCTGATTTCAGTGAGGCCCAATTATGACTAATGTTGAGTAGGAGCAGAGCTGGTCCAAACAGTGCCACAGTAACCCCACTTATGGTAACTCTGCTCAAAGGCTTGCTATCAATAGGTCTCTTACTTTTTTCTATTTCATTCAAACTTTCTACTGCCTGTGGGCTTTGTTTTATCTTGATCTTAATTTCTGTTGTTCAAGAGAATCTACCATGAGTTTCCATCTGTATTTAGGTGTTTAACTGTGCTTGCATTTATCTGGTTAATCTGTTAAAAGCTAGACTGTTAATTGCTTGAAATATTTGGACTTGTTTGGTCGCCTATTACCCAGATGAATCCAGAGCAGTAAAGTTAATCAAACTATTAAAGGCATTTCTGTTGGCAGAAACACTGCAACTATTTTTTCTTAACCAGGTTTATTTTTTTCTGTTGCAGACAGTTCGCCACGGGTTTCCATATCTACCCACTGCCTTAGCTTTTGACCCAGTTCAGAAGATTCTGGCTATTGGGACAAGAACAGGTGCCATTCGCATGTATCCTTTGCTATTGTGCAAAACAGGGTTGCAGCTATATCTGCATTTTAAATTTTGTTCTGTGCATTTGTTATCTTATACCTCTGTTCAAATAAAATGCACCTTCAAATGTTTTATACACTTTGCATTCCTTCTTTGCATCAGGACAAGCCCAGTTATAACCCAATTTTGTTTGTTTTCCTGTTCTTCAATGGTTGTCCTGTTCTTCAGTTGCCGTTATTGTAATTTATCAGTTCAATTCAATTTTTAATTTTATTGTTTTAGTACATGAAGAAAGCAGACAAGAAAAGTATTGCAATACATTAAAATACACTAAAATTTCTATAGTAAGTTAAAATACATCATATATGTATACATTATTAAAACAATATCTTAAAACAGTGAAAACCCATTCATGTCACATTATAAATTTGACTTAGAATTAACAATTCAGTGAAATACTTGATCATAGAGATTATGTGTATAGAATGTGTATAGGACACTGGTGTTCCTAGGGTTGGTATCACCCGGTGAGGTCACTCATGGTGACTCCCCCCTCATTGATCTCCTCCTCCCTTTTCACACCATATAGAATCCTTAGTCATTTTTTTAAACTAATGTTACTCGTCGTAAATCATAATTGCCATATACCACTGAATGTAATGCTCATAGTTGTGACATAAACAACTAGCAAAATTAAAAAATATACCTTCAAATTACAATATCATATGCATAACTGAAATGTATTTACATACACATAGTGAAGATTTGGTTAAAATGTAATGTTTTTAAAGAAATTTTAAACCTTGGTTTCTCACTGTCCTAGTCCAACCTGCTGCGTGTGTTTGTATTTTTAAAGCAACCATTACTTTCCAATGATGAGGAAGTGCATTAAAAAAAATCAGAACTATAATAGTTACTAACACATCTGCAACTAACTTACTTTTAATCTTCCATGCTTTAGTCTTGCTTCCAGAATTAATTCATTCACCAATGCAACAGAAGTGCAGGTATTTGCTGTAGTGTGGGAATGGAGGTTCCTCCCACCATGCCTCCACGCTTATCAGTTGCCCCAGATGTCTTCAAGGTAGCCCTCCGATTTCATGCAGTGAGCCTTGCCACCTTCACATCCAAACCAGGACCAGATAATCATTTGTACTCAACTCCAAAAGGAGCCCTTTAAACCAATTTTGAGTATCTTCCCAATATTCCAGCCTTCATTTACACTAAAAATCTTATCACCCACAGCATTTGGCATTGCCCACCAAGTACCATCCCTGCTTCTAGTTTAGCATGCACACAAACACACAGAGATCCATGGAAATATAAATCAAAATCAGTCTTACCTTTAAAAAGGCATCCCCCCCCCCTTTTACATTTCCAGGTGTTTGGGTGTGTGTTGTATGTCTGCCACCTACCCTGCCTCTCAAATCAGAATACATTAAACCTCAGCAATTTAAATTAATAGCAGATGAAAGTCAGCAGGTACTGATCTGTCTCTCTGATCCATCCCCATGTGATGATTCATAGGGAAGGAAGAAACAGCCTTAAAGAGACAAGAAAATAAATTATTTTATTAAACTGAGAGCCATCGTGGTTAGTAGTTTGAGCACTGAACTATGACTCTGGAGACCAGAGTTCAGATCCTGGCTCAGCCATGGAAACCCATTGGGTGACCTTGGGCAAGTCATACTCTCTCAGCCTCAGAGGATGGCAATGGCAAACCTCCTCTGAAGAAATCTGGCCAAGAAACCCCCATGATAGGTTTGCCTTCGGGTCGCCATAAATCAGAAACAACTTTTTCAACAACCACAACAGTAACAAAGACACTTTTGGTTTTTCCTTACATTTCGAAGTGTGTGAGTGTATGTGTGTAAGTGTGCAATGTCCTGTCTATCTCAGTGAGTACTGTATACTTCATGTATGAAACCAGAAAAAGTTTATTGAAAAAGATCAGAACAGTAGCACATCTTTGTCAGTTTATTAATAATCCTGGTATCACTTCTAGTACCTCTCCAGATTTACCTCCATTCTCCCCTTTCATACTCCATTCCCATGAAAAGCGAGGCACTATACAACCTTAGTTCACACACAACAATTCCCTGCAGATGTTTATCTCCCTCCCCTCACACACAAGCTCCCAACATGGCTACAGAATGTCTAAGCAGGCCTAACGTTAACATGGTAAAAGGAGGGGCGATTTGTCTGTGTGAGAGAAAATGAGGGCACCATTAGCACACCATGGCATTATAGTATCGTAACAACAGAACGGGGCTGAGAAAGGAGTTGGGGGGAGGTTGAGCAAAGTTTCAACTTCTTCAGTTTCAAAGTTTCTCGCAGTTAACTTTGCCAATTGAAAGGAAATCAATCTCCCCTGATCACATTTCACCACTCACAGCACACCCACTAACCACTTCTGATCACCCAAAATTGCCACTAAAGGATAATTTAACTTTTCACTGCAAAACTTAGCAGGAAAGTTGTGGGAAAGCAGGCCATTAATTGATTTTTATGTGTCAATAAAAAGAAACATATTCAAGATGGTTCTGGATGGGAGAATAGCAGGAGAGCAACAGCACCATGTTGCTTTAGTTCCAATTTCCCTGCCTGGTTCCATAAGGCTCTAGGCATGTGCAGGCCCTAAGATATATGGTTGACCCTCCACATTTGCGTTTTTGATTTTTGTGGATTTGATTATTCACAGAATATTTGCTACTGCTTCCATATTTTGGTGGTACGAGTGGAGTGGGTTGTCTCATTTTCTTCTCAACTTTGCTTAGAATGGATGGGATATTTATCAAGGAGTGATAATACATAATAATTAGCAGATGAATTATACTGTGGCATCATTACATTGCTCTTTTGTAAAAGCACAGAAGGTAAAGATCATAACATGAAGATGATGCTATAGTCTCATTTTCTATTCCTGCATCATCTTTAGAAGGTCTTTTTTTTTTTTTAATTTCAAGGAATGCCAACAGGTCTTCAAGTGTAAAATAAAAGAAAACAAATAAAGTTCAAACCAGAAGTCTATAGTAAAATATATCATCAGACATATTGGAAGATATGGAAGGCAATTAGGAACTTCAAGGAAAATATTTCAGAAAAAAACTGAATGTGTGTTTGGTTTGCAGTATCTGTAGCTGTTGTTATATATTTGTTAGTCACCCCACAACTTAACTTCTTAGGGTGAGAACACCTTCACTTAACTTCAGAAATGATTAAAGTTTGTTTACATGTTTCAATGGATTGCATTTGTGTGTTGTTTTTTCAAAGTGTGAAAAAATGTTTAACTGTCATCAATTTTATTTTGCTCTTATTCCAGCTATCAAGCTGAGCAAACTGATCCTTGACTTTTACTCTTAACAGATTGGGTAGACCGGGTGTTGACTGTTACTGCGAACATGAAAGTGGTGCTGCAGTTCTGCAGCTTCAGTTTTTAATTAATGAGGTAAAGTTCTATTTACACAAATCCATAGGGCATTATAGGCAGGATGGCTGTCTGCCTTGCAATCTCAATCACTGCAAGGAGGAGGGAAAATTGGAGGAGAGGAGCAGATTCACTCCCATCACACCACGTAACTCCCTGGGATTTGGAGCTGCCACAGAAAAAACATACCTTATGCAGGACATTATGTGATTTGTACTGGCCAAAACCACTTTTATTCTTCCCCCTTTTTAGTCTTGTGTGATAATCTCCTACATTGCCAAACCTGAGACCTTGGGACAGCCCTTTGCGATGTCACGTGAGTTGTGATGTTACATTTGCACAGGGCATCATTCAGACAAAAACACCAAGTCTTACATGTGAAGAACACATACACGTGCACATGCCCTGAGGCTCCTCTTCACCCTGAGAGCTAAAGAAGAAGTTGAAGGCCATAAGATCTAGGAATCCTAGATACCACTGAATTTGAAATAATTTTTGTGTCTTTAAATTTCTGCATTTAAATTCAACTGTATAAATTTAATTTTCCTTTAATGTTTTTTTTAAATCCAGAAATTTCTTCTCTCCCCAAAATAGTGTTTCTTATCATGAGTCATTTCCACAGACTTTTATGTAGAGTTCTCCCAGTGATGGAGTTAGAAATTTGAAATTGGTGGTCTTAAAGTTCTCCTCCTCTTCCACCCAGGTGGCAGTATGTACCACTAGTACATACTTTAAGTGGCAGACTTGCATACTTCTTGCAGCTGCAGTATCTTGTACTGACTGAAGTTTCTGAACATTCTTGAAAGGTAGCCCCATGTAGTCTACATGGGATGTAACTAAGGCATGTACCTCTTTGGCTGGATCAAGTGTCACAAGGAACAGTTGGCACCAGTCTTTAAATGTGCAGCAGCAGTCTTGGTTACTGCAGAAACCTGAGCCTCCAGGTTCAAGGCTGGTTCCAAGAGTACCCCCAAACTGAGAACCTGAGTCTTCACAGGGAGTGTAACCCCATCTAACACAGGCTGATCTGCCTTTCAATTTACCAGGCACAGCTCTGTTGTATCTGGATTAAGTTTCAGTTTATTTGCCCTCATTTAATCTATTACCGATGACAAACACTGCTTTAAGACCAAGACAGTTTGCTTGGATTGGGGTGCAAACTCTAGATGACCTATTCCAGTGGTTTCATCTATATATTAGATAGCCCTGAGGGGTCTCTTAGGCCATGGGGTTGAATAGGAGTCCCCCGGCACCATCTTCCTCTCCAGGAAGGAACAGAGCTGCTGTAAAACGGTGCCCCAAATCTCATGCCAATGATGCAACCCAGAAGGATACTGTGGTTGATGAGACACTTCTTGTTTCAGTTCCCAGCATAAGTCATCTGTAAAGATGGCCAAAGCTGTCTCTAACTGCCATGTCTCCATTTTACAGAGTTATGAGACATGTAGTTTGCTGAGGTACTCAGAATTCTCAGTCAGGGAGCTCGTACTCACTTTCTATAACTGCAGCATTGGATGTCACTCCCAGATAACTGTTATCACACTATAAATTCCATTATTTCATAGGACATAGCCAAAGCAGCTAAAGGGCTATCAAAGTGCTGTAATGCACTAGAAGTTTAGATGGCCTGTCACTTGACTTTTAGAAAACTTACAAATATTTAAGAATGCATAGGCTGTATCTGCACTGCAGAAATAATACAGTTTGACAACAGTTTAACTGTCACGGCCCAATGCTGTGGAATCATGGGATTTGTAGTTTGTTGTGGCACCAAAGCTTTCTGACAGGGAAGGACAAATATCTCACAGAATTATAAATCCCAGGATTCTGTAGCATTCAGCCGTGACAGATAAACCAGTATGATAAGAAAAGTTGTTCGGTTTTTGCATTGTTGAGCTCTGAAAATTAATAAGGAGAATATCCATAGTGAGGCTGCTTCTGTGGTGGTCAAAAGCAATTCAGGCCTTGTCCACACTGGCCAGGATACTCCAGGGGCAACCTAGACTATCCTGACCCCATTACCTTGGCCTCCATTCCTGTGCTGCAGTGACTGTCTGCACAGGCATCCCACTGGCAACCTGGTGCATCCACTGCTGCCATGGGGCACTCATGTCAGAGGTCAAAACAAGTTTCCTTGAGATGGTCACATGCAGGGCGCATTGTTCTAAGGTCAGAATGAGTGGCCTGCGGCAGTGGCAGATTCACTGGGTGCCCATCCAGACTGCCACCATGATGCAGAAACGAAGGGGTTCAGATCTTCTTGGTAGAGCATCAGGTAAGTTTTTAAAGTTCATATTCACTTTGTTTTACCCCAGTTCTGGTGTGAGATGTGTGAGGTGCGCCACATGTCACCCAGACTGACTACACCAGAACTGGACATGCAGACAAGACCTAAGACTCTCAAATTCACACATATAGCCCGTTGGATGTACTGTCCACCAAAATGTGGGCCAGGGACGTAGCTAGGATTTTAGGAAGGGGGGGTGTCCAGACTAAGTGCCACTATTATAATGGGGCTTGGGCACGGCGGCGCAGCAGCGCATACCATTCATTTTTCTAATGGAAGGGGGGGTCTGGACCCCAAGAACCCCCCCCCCTTGGCTACGTCCCTGTGCGGGCCTCACTGTAGATGAGGTTCTCTACAAGTGTGGAACCCACAGTGTTCTGAGATGGAGTATCATAGCACAGTAGAACACTGAGATTCAAATCAATGTTATAAATAGTCATTTCCCAACAAAATCACTAATGTTATAATACTTGTTATTTTATTTTGTCATTCTCATAGGGTGCTTTGGTCAGTGCAGGTTCAGATGACATGCTCCATTTATGGAATCTAAGACAGAAACGCCCAGCAATTCTTCATTCTCTGAAATTTAACCGAGAACGGTAAGGTTAATCATACAGATTTTGCTGTTGCCTTCTCTGTTGGGTGTTTTAATCTGCTTGTTATGCAAAAAAATCTGAGGAGTTCCCATACAGAAAGGAGGCAGTAGATACTGCTAGGTGAAATGACACCATTTCTGTACAGGAATGTTTACTTATTAAACACTTTGTGTTTTCAAATTGTTATGTACACACATTCAAAATAGTCATTCAGCAATAGTTTTGAGGTCAGAAAATGAGACTTAAAGCTTCATCCCAGCCCAGAATAGTATAGTATCGGAAGATAGGCCTGAGACCCTAAGTTTTATTTATTATATTTATTAGACTTTTATTTGACCTTCATTAACTCCCGCTTTTTCTTTTCTTTTGAGACATAAATTGTATAGTTATCTGAATTGTTCTTATCTCTGTCTCTCCTCTCCATCTCCATTTGAAATACATTCTTGTCAGCAAAAAAATTGTCTTGTCCTAGGGAGGAGGTTCTGAAACCTGGGAGCAGCCACCAAAAAGACCCCCTTATGTCTTCCCACCAGATTGGAGGATCCCCCTGCAGATATCAAAATCCGTGGATGCTCAAGTCCCATTGTCTTCAGTGGTGGTGCAGCCGTGCAGCTGTGCCATTGTTGGAGACAATGGGACATCACTGTCCCATCCTCTCTGAAGCCTGCCTTGCCACTCTCACTGTGGCAGGGGGCTGCCTCTTCATCCTCCTCTTCCTTCTCTTCATCTTCCTCCTCCTCCTGCACCATCGTTGGAGACAATGGGACTTCGCTGTCTCATCCCTGAAGCTTGCCTCTGCAAGAACAGGTGCTGAACCTCCTTCTTTCTGACTCCCCACCTAGCTGCTTGCCTACTGGCTTTGATGGGGAAATACACCCCCACCCCCAGGAATAATCCTATTTTCAAGAGAAAGGAAAACACAAACAGAGATGGGGAACTTATGGCCCTCCAGAGGTTGTTGACCTTACTCCCTCATCAGCTGTGGCTGATGAGAGGTGCAGTCTAAGAATCTCTGGTGGGCACACATACTCCATCTCTTTCTCACCCATTTCCTTCCATTATAGGGAGGTTAGCACAAGCCACTTTCTGCCAAAGGCTACTGTCACATCTCATTTACCCTCAGTGTTCAGTGACAGGCACAGGTTAGCAACAGGAGTTGGTGAGCCAGACAAATTTCCATCATAAAAATATAAGCCATGCCCAGTTCTGTTCCTTTTAATTTTCCACCCTCTTCACTGCCAGCAAGAGTACATAATGACACTGTAAAATTTGTGTTCTTTCCCCCCCCCTCTAAAATTCAGCAGTTTGTTCCACACATTTGTTAATATTTCTATTAAGCCAGGCAAGGTATTTTCTGAGTTTTAGTGACAATGATGAGCTCCTATGCTGTTAGAAGACTCACACCCACATAACCCATTTCCTGCTCATTCTGCCTTGAGTTACCAAGGCAATGAATTAGTTGCATATCAACAGAATCTCAAAGAAGGACAATGTCTTCTTGCCTGCAGATTTAGCTAAAGGTTTATATGTGGCACTTAACATATCTAGGAGGATAATAAAGGGATTGCAATTCATATCATTTAGTAGCCACTGTTACCATAAGTCCTCATGCATATATGTCTAATTATACACAGGTATCCAAGCGGATCTGTTAGGATCTTAATTTAAAAAACATACAAACTATGATGTCCTGGAGAAGGAATTAGAGCATACACATGTAAAAAGTAAAAATGTAAAAATCAGAAGCCGAGAACTCAAAATAGATAGTTTATTTTAAAAAAATATAATAATATGAGCAGCATTGAAATGAGAATGGAAACAAACTGAAATCGTTAATAGAGACTGTGACAGAGACTTCTGGCTGCTACAAAATCAATACAGTTTGACACCACTTCAGCTGTCATGTCTCCATCCTATGGAATCCTAGGATTTGTAGTGACACCAGAGCACTGTGACAGAGGAGGCATAAAACTGCAAGTCCCAGAATTCCATAGCATGGAGCCATGGCAGCTAAAGCTGTGTTATACTGTATTAATTCTGCAGTGCAGATACAACCAGAGACTGACAGAGCAATAAAACAAGATGCAAATTATTTGAAGGAATGGAAGAAGAAAGCTAATACCTAATTAGAAGATAAAAAGGTGAGAGAAGCCAATTAGATAGGAAAGGGGCCTGTTGGGGTTGGCAATAAAGACCAGAATGTATATTGCTTGGTCTGCAAGAGCATATAATATGCTTGCTCTGCAGGTGCACAAGCAGTGTTCTAATCTTGAAGAAGCAAAATGAAAAAAGTAGAAAAAGAAAAGTAAAGAAATAGAAATGTCCTGAAGGAAAAGGTTATAGGAGGAATATGATCCTCAGGGTCTGCTGTATAACTAAATTTGTCCCTGACCAATGGGCATAATGCCTCTGCTTAAAAACATCCTACAAAGGATAGTCCACTCACTCCCAGCCTATTTTGCCCTCAAATAGCTTGTTGTTGTCAAGTTGTTTCTCACGTATGACCCTAAGGTGACCCTGTCATGGAGTTTTCTTGGCAATATTTGGTTAGAGAGGGTTTTGTGTTTGCCTGCTTCTGAGGCTGAGAAAATGTGACTTGCTCAAGGTCACCCAGTGGGTTGCTATGGCTAAGCAGGGATTCAAACATTGGACGCCAGAATCTTAGACCCAACGTTTAAGTTACTACATCACATTGGCTCCCACTATTCAGCTGGCTGGCTCTCAACCACCTTTCCAATTCACATACTGTATATTATATACCAAGCATTACAAGAATATCAAAATGATTATCACTTCATCTTTGCATATTTACAAAATCTAATTTTTGGATGTTTATTTCAGTAACTGCAATCAGTGCAGAAGTTATCTAATACTTGGTCATTCGTTAATCTTATAGTTCATGAAAAAGCATCAAGTCTCCATCCGATCCCTCCACACATCAAATTGGTTAATATTAGGCTCATCTTTTTATGCAGACTTCTCAGTCTGAAAATTTTCTTTCACATCCCTTCTTTCACCCATTTCATCTCTTTCTCTTTTATTTAGTTGTGCAAAACCATTAAAAATGGTTGTGGAGATTTTTCAGTTAATTGCCTCCAAGGGAGTTGATGTTGATGTTGACCAGGATGTTGTGTACATTTCTTAGAATTAGATGCTGAAGCTGCATGCGTGCTTAAAAGCCTAGACAGAGAGGGAGATTTAATAGTATAATTTAAAACAGAAGAATCTAATCCAATTACTTGTATCTGTTTGCATTTCCTTTTCTAGAAGTTCAAAAATCCATGCCTAAAATATACAGCTTTATTAAAACAAATCAAATGTGTACAGAATTATGGGAAAGCTGTTCAGAGGCCCATTCACACTACACAATTATAGTGCTATTATTCCACTTTAATTATCCAATGAAATCCTAGGGTTTGTAGTTTGATGAAGCTCTAGGGGAACTCTCTTGATGAGAATTTTAAATGTGTCCCCCTAAACTGCCAGTCTCAGGAATCCATAGAAGGGAACCATGGCAGTTTAAGTGGAATAATAGTACTATAATTGGTTAGAGTGTAAGAGGCCCAGATCTCTTCGTCAGGTCAGATGTTCCAAAAAGCAGATGTGGGAAGGTTGGAGCAAAAGAAAGGCTGACAATATTGAGTTGTGGAAACGGAGTCTTGAAAGAGAGAAGAGGAAGAAGCACAGGCATGGATTTGGCTCCATGATATGGGAGTAGGCATGATGGTCAGATAAATAGTGGGTGAGTTCCCCACTTCTGAAAACATAAAATCAAAAGGGGTTGGCTCAGATTTATCTATAACATAATACAAAAACATGCAAGTTCCTTACAAGCCAGGTAAGAAAAAATAAAGCACAACTTTGTTCTGGCAAAACGGAAGATTAATTTTGGATAGTTACCTAAAAAGGCATTAGAAGCAAAACTGGATGTGAATACATTGTGGCGGGAGACAAAGAAACTTCTTCAGGTAATATGGAGAAATTTCATTTGTGTTCCTTTTGCTCTTAATGAAACACATTATTTAACAGGTTACCCAGAGTTTTACATCAACATGATTTTTGGAATTAATCTAATGGCCAGCACAAGAACTTTTGCTTTTTGTGTGACTTTGACAACATAAAAGAAAGAAAATCCCAAATCCACAAGTACCTAGCATTCATTAGGACCAATGAACTATAGACTATAGCAGGGGTAGGCAACCTACGGCCCGCGGGCCGGATCCGGCCTGCCAAGACCTTCCCAGCGGCCCCTGCGCAGTCCTGCCGCCAATTGCTGCCTATTGTCCCCGTTTTTCTGCCGCTCCGGGCGCCATTTTGTTTTTCAAAATGGCGGCTGAAGTCTCGCATGACCTCAGGATGGCAAAGGTCACGCGAGACTTTGTCGCCATTTTGAAAAACAAAATGGCAGCACCCATCTAGGAGGCCCGGTGCAGCCCCTGGAGCACTCCAACAGGGCTCCAGGGGCTGCAGTGGGCCTGCAGCAGGCTCCACCTCACCCTCCACCCTCCTCCTCCTCCTCCCTAAGAGCAGGGAAAGGAGGAGGAGGCAGAAGGAGTGCAGAGCCAGGGAGAAAGGGAGCCAGGGAGCCAGAGCCGCAGCGAGGCAAGAGGTTGGTTCCTTGGGGGAGGGGGTTAGCTGGGTGTTCTTTGTGCAAACTTCCCTCTCAGCACCCTGTGGCTTTTCTGGGTTGAAACTCTGTGCATGCTTGCTGCAGTTTATTTTCAATTGCATTTTAGTAATTTCCTTGCTTGTAACTTTATTATTAGTATTATTATTTATTATTACTACTTGCCCTGGGTGTTCTTTGTGCAAAATCCCCTCTCAATGAGAAAGAGGAGGAGGAGAAAGAGGGGGAGGAGGTGGAAAGGTGAGTCATTTCAGGTTTGCCTTGGGGTTTTTTCATTAATTTTTAAAAATACCTGTATATAACACTTATTTTTGTTTTTTTATTTCATTATTTTTATTATTGCTTTTTATTTCATTTCATTATTTTTATTATTTATGAAGGTGAGACAGTGTGACTTTCCAAAGTGCTGTAACAAAGGTCTGCTGTAACAATGATAGTGGTGATGATGATGATGATGATGATGATGATGATGATGATGCTTTGGTGGAAGCTCCACCCCTGCCATGTGGCTCCGCCCCTGGTATGCGGCTCCGCTCCCAGAGGGTGGAAGCTCCACCCCCTGACTTCGGCCCCCCAGTTGTCTGAGGGACAGCAACCTGGTCCCCGACTCAAAAAGGTTGCCTACCCCTGGACTATAGGATTGGTCCCATGTTGTTCATTAGGGCCGATGAACTATAGACCAAATTTTGGGCAAGCTTTTGAGATTAGGCAATCTTGTCATCAGCCAATACATTACAAAAAGCAGACAGTTTGACAATAATGCACACAGAGAGACACAGAAGCAAATGATGGTTTATGTGAGAGGTATGTGACTACCTCTTCCTGCCCTTTAAACTCAAAAAATGTTCATGTGTAGAGAGTGGCCAGTTCTTAGTGGCACAGTACTGTATTGGTTTAGGCCTGGAGTTGTTTTGTCTTTCTACCCTTGCACCAATTCCCCATGAACTGCTTTTAAGATCCACCACTGGAAAAAAGGCAGCCACAATACAGATAACTAACCACCAGCACATACCCTCCAACATTTCACAGATGAAAACCAAGACAGCATGGCCAAGCAGCATCAGAATGTGTTCAGGATGATGGATGTTATTAATGAAGAACACATAGGAACAAGTTAGGAAATGTTGCAGCAGTTGCTTTTGCTTAAGTCAACAGGAAAAGGCAAAATTCCCCCCTCCCGGCTCAGTGAGTGAGAATAGCTTTTTTCAATTTAAATTCAGTTTTCAGCAATATAAATAATCTGAGGACAAAGGGAGAGGAGCAGGAAAGAGAAACTTTAGGGCAGCATTACTTTAGAGCCCTTACTCATGTGAAAAGATTTTAAAACTATTAAGAAATTCAGTCATAATTCTTCAAATTGCATATCGAATAGTTGGGAAGAATGTGTGATGAGAATGTCTAAATCTTTAACTTAACTATTAAAATCACAGCATCTCATCTGTATTAGGTCACTCTAAAAAAGGAGGGTTATGTGGTTAAAATTACAAAATAAAGAGGATTGGTCCCATGTTGTAGTCTGTAATTTAAAGGGGTATTGAAAATTCATAGATACCTGATTTAGCTGAAAGACTTTTGGGCTTACCTCAGGAAGAGAGGAGTTTAAATCCTTTATCAGCTATGAAGCCAGTTTTAGTGACTACTCTCTCTGCCTGATTTATTTTGTGGGCTTATTATAAAGATTAAGTGAGAATGCTATGTTAGTTATCTTGAGCTCCTGAGAAGTGTCATGATTATATAATCATATTAGTCTAATTGCTCCCATCACTCTTATCCTTGCCTTCCATCCATTTCTGTGCTTTATATTTTGAGGTTCCCATATCAGTTTTTAATTGCACGCATACTGAGTTCTTACTAATTCATCAAATGAAGTGCAAGTTGTCACAATATACTTCCTTGGGTTTTGCCACAATTGCCCATCTGAAGGAGCCTATTAGTAGTTAGTTTAACACAGGTGGTTTAGTTTATTAACTAAAGATGTAGAGGTTCCACTGACAATTTAAATTAATGTCTTCTAATAGGCAGGAAATGTTGAATAACCGTTGACTCTCCAGGTTGTCCACAATGATAATGTCAGTTGTTTCTACATTGACTGAAAAAGCTCAAGTTAACAACTATTGTTGGGTGTGACTGATGCATGAGAAAGTATAACTCTTGTCATTGTGTGTGTATAACCTGATTGTATATTTCCTTCATACAGGATTACCTTCTGTCACTTACCTTTCCAAAGCAAATGGCTCTACGTTGGTACAGAGAGAGGGAACACTCACATTGTAAATATAGAATCCTTCATACTTTCTGGATATGTTATCATGTGGAACAAGGCAATAGAACTGTAAGTTTATTATTGAATGTTAATTGTATATATTGTTAATATTTTTCATTCTTTTTAAAAATGAAAACCAGGTCTTCATTGTAAACAATAGTTTGGGATTCAATTTTAATTATTCTCATCCCAGATCAAATGTACTTGCACTTTCTGCCACACGCTCTACATGGGGCTACCTTTGTACCAAGTTCGGAAGCTTCAGTTGGTTCAAAATGCAGTTGCTAGATTGGTCACTGGAACACCTAGATCTGACTATATAACACCTGTATTAAAATCCCTTCACTGGTTGCCAATCAGCTTCTGGGCCCAGTACAAAGTGTTGGTCATAACCTTTAAAGCCCTATAAGGCTTGGGCCTGAGTTACTTGAGGGAACGCCTCTCCTTACACAATCCTCCCCGCACTCTCAGAACATCCGGGAAGAATCTTTTGGATTATCCAAATACCAGATTATTGTTAACTTCCCACAAAGCATTTATTCATGGCCCCTAAACTGTGGAATGCTTTACCGGTAGAGATCTGACTGATTACTATACTAGAAGCTTTTAAGAAAGCGATTAAAACAGACCTTTTCTGGCGGGCTTATCTCCCTGATGTTTTATAAAACTGGAGGGACATCCCACTCTGAATACATGAGTGATATGTTGATATATGGATTTTAATGTGTTGTCTTGATTTTAAGATGTATTTTATATATGGAAATTGGTGTTCCATTTTTATTATTGTAAGCCTGCCTCGATCCGTAGGGAGAGGCGGGAAATATAAATAAACTTTTATTATGATGATGATTATTATGATTATTTAAAGGGGTATTTACATTTGACAAGTTCTACTGCACTGTAGGTTTGAAAGCACATTAGAAGAAAAGCAACATAGATCCTATGAGAGGCAAAATATTAACATTAGAAGCAATCCTTGGGAGCCCTGGTGGCACAGTGGTTAAATGCCTGTACTGTAGCCACCCACTCAAAACACAAGGTTGCGAGTTCAAGACCAGCAAAAGGGCTCAAGCTTGACTCAGGCTTGCATCCTTCGCTAAAATGAGTACCCAGATTGTTGGGGCAAATTCGCTTACAGTTGTAAACCGCTTAGACACTGCTTAGGCAGTATGAAGCGGTATATAAATGAAGCTTATTTGTTTGTAGAGTTGATGTTGAATGGCTGATGTGTGAGAGAAAAGGCCCGCAAATTTTCCCCACTCTCTTCTCTGGATGGAGCTTTCGGTCATTCTCCACACAGTCTCCCTAGCCTCTCTCAGATCTTTAGTTGCATGGTTCCTGACCTTGCACACAATGAAGCCTACTTTTAAGTTCTTTTAGCTCAATACATAGCTGGCCCATGTTTTTGTGATGATCACCCCACTCTTATGCCAGATTTGCTCTTAAATTTGACAGTGACAGGAAGTGACATTTCTCCTTTAAAACAAATGAGTTGGGGGCTTGTTTTGAGGCTCAAGTATTCCCAGAGGAGCACTTTTAAACTTGAAAACTGAGGCAAGAGGATGGATTTTGAACAGAATAATGCTTTTGGTGGGAGTGGGGTTCTAGGAATACAAGAAAAGTTATGGTTTGTTTAAAACTGCAAATGGATGCTTGTCATTCATCTTCTAATATCTGCAACAAAGCTGGGACAAGGGGGCAACTTGGGACTTTATCACATGAGCCCCCATTCTTGCTGCAGTCACGTTAATGATAGGAAATGTGTTCAGAGAAGGGCAACCAAACAGGTGAAGGGTCTGGAAACCAATACAGCCCTATGAGGAGTGGCTTAAGGAGCTGGGTTATGTTTAGCCTGGAGAAGGGAAGGTTAAGGCAATAGTCATGTTTAAATATTTGATGGGATATTATACTGTGGATGGGGCAAGCTTGTTTTCTACAGCTCCAGAGAATAGGGCCTGGAGGAATAGATTTAAACTACAGGAAAAGAAATTACATCTCAGTATTAGGAAGAACGTCCTCATGGTAAGAACAGTTCGACGGTGGAATACGCTACTGCCTCAAAGTGTAGTGGGATCTCCTTCCTTGGAGGCTGGATGGCCATCTGTCAGGAGTGATTTGTGTCTTCCTGCATGGCATAATGGGGTTGGACTGGATGACCCTTGAGGTCTCTTCCAACTGTGCAATTATATGATTCTATGAAATGCATACATACTGGTTTGGGAGGTGTTCTTAGCACAGGTTTTTAATTGCAGCACTGCAGTTTTTCAAATTCTTTTCTTTCTTTTTGCTTCAGTTGTGGTAGCAGAGTTCCAGAATTGTGCGAAGAAGTGGAATAATAAATATACAAACAAAATCCTAAATGCATGCTAGGTAGGCCATAAAGCAGGGAGGCAGGGTTAAGGGAGAGTCAGGAAGAGAGCAGAAGTCCTGGTTGCATTATTGAGAAGAGCTGTGGTGGTTTTCACAATAATAGTGCAAAACTGCTATTTCACCGAAGCACTATAATTCTTTAACAGAATCTTTAAAACAGGAAGAAGAATATGTCTCTGCGTTAAAAAGAAACCTGCTTGAATGGGGATAAAACATCATAGCTGATGCTCGGAATTGCCAGAAAACAGAATTTTCTGGACAACGAAATATTATGTGAAGACTAAAAAATAGAACAAACCAAAAACAGAACAACAGCAACCAGTGCCCAAACCTTCCAATATACGTACCTCATCACTATTTAAAACTTTCAAATTTTTAATTGTTTTCATTTGATGATTTCTTTAACTGTGTTTTAATTTTAGTAGCAAGTTTTTACCTAAACATGTTTTTCAGCTTTGTAAGCCACCTTAGGTCCCATGCCAAGAGAAAAGAGGCAAAGAAAGAAAGAAAGGAACCCGAAGTGTTGATGCCAATGGTACACTTTATACCATAAAGCCTCTGCATCCAAATGTTGTTTAAACAGTTAAAACATTTTCTTAACTGGGAAGAACAGGCAGGCTTAGATTAGATACGAGAAGGAAGAATTTCAATGTAAAATTAGGATAATGCTCTATATTTTAATTAAATCACAATTTACCTTTTTTCTTTACACCAATAGATAGTTGAAACTAGATTGTCTTTCCTTGTCTTTAGACTGAGAGTTTGAGATTGTGGCTCAGCAGCACACACCTTAGTAATTAAAACAAAACCTAAATCCAAGGATCTTCATAAATTCAATAAAATATAATCAAAACCTGAATATAATCAGTTAAAACAAAATTTCATAGAATTGATATTTATACAAAAACCAGTTCTTTCAAATAAACACCTATTGATTTGAGAAAGTCACACTTAAGATATATTAGCTATATAAATAATTGATACATATGCCTGTGATTAAATTAGTTTGTCTGTGAGACAAATGTTGATACTTTACAGTGAATTCTGTAATGCTTGGTGAGATTATTTCTCTTTGCAGAAGCCATGCTAATTCTTTCTTAACAGGGATTTCTTTTCTGTATGTTTAATAAAGCCTGTAACAATCCTTGCCATGCCCCATGGCCAGTTTTTAAAAACAGTGTTATACTGATTATTTTCATGTTCTTTGACCTGATTTTAGCAATTGTTAGCACATTTCCCACTACCCTTTACTAGGCAAATGACATTCATATCCGTTACATAACATATATGTAGGTTTTGGGGTGATTTTCTCTAATATTACCTGATTGGCTTCAAAAAATCCATATACTTTTGCTTTTAATTTGCAGGTCCACCAAGACGCACCCTGGACCTGTTGTGCACCTAAGTGACAGCCCAAGAGATGAAGGGAAAGTGAGTAAAAAGAGCTTTTAAAATCCTCTATATGCTTCTGTTAGACGTTTGTACTTTTGCTCCAGAGAACAGTGTTACTCAAATATGCCTTCTCTACAAATTAGTGATAGTTGTATGCAGTATATAGAATAAATCATCCATTCTCCTAATTTTTGTGGTAAAACACAATCTTGTTTAAATTGAATCTTTTATTGAGTTGTAAAATGCAAATACAGTACAACAAATATTTGTGGATTTAGCTTTGTGTTTATACTTTATAAATATGTTGTTTTTGACCAATATATTTCCTAGTTGTTTGCTTTGCCAATACAAGTACTGTATAAAAAGATGTTAGTGCACATTCTTGAATTTTCTCCTTTCATGTTTATTTTCGAAATTATGGGACTTATTGCAGAGCTTTATAACGCAACTTACCGCTCCCAAATTGAAGTCTAATTAGGGCTGTATCCTGGTCCTATCGCATGGCATTTATCTCCCAATCTGCCATCTGAGTGCAGCCCTGCTGCAGCCTGCATCCCTTAACGCGCTTCAGCAGCCATTTTTCAAAGTTGGGAGCTTTCTGGCTTTGAAAAATGGCCACCGAAGTGGTGTGTAATCATTGTTAAAAGTTTGTTTAGTCTCTGTGGAATTAACTTCATTAACCAATTCAATAGAAATTAGGAAATGATCAGTTCAAGACTTGTGTCTAGCATAATTTAAAAAAAAATCTTTGCTACTAGTGTGGAGGTGTCACCAAATATCAATTAAGTTAATTGTATTAATCTTTAAAATTATTTAGATGATCATATGACTTATACATGGGCTTAGCTTTATCTAAACATGCATTGAAGACAAGGCTTGAATCATCCCTTCAGAACCAGATGGAAAACCTGATCGAGAGCTAGACAGCTAATTTCCTTCACTAAACTGACCAGTTATAGGAAGATGTTGATCATCAATAGAATGAATTTCTAGATCAGTTTCTAAGTTAGCTTCTAGGTAACTTTTTAGGGTCTTATTTTTGTTAGAGGAGTCAGAATCAGAGAAGTCACCTACCAGTTCTTGCAGTGGTAACAATTAATCAATCTGAAGGTGTTCAGAGGATTTAACTGTAGGGTGTAAGTCAGAACATATTCTCCCCTGTCTTTTCTTACTTTTTGAAAGTTATTGAAACTTAAAGGCCTCTAAGAAAGTCTGCATCAAAATATAATTGTCCTCTCAGGGACCAACTTAAATTTCCACAGAAACAGAAAGATCTGCAGCAGTTGTTGCTGGAGGAAATTTAACTGCTTCTTTCTCTGCTTCACCTCTGAGGAATATCTGTTCTCTAAAGAATATGCTATTTTTATTGGGAGGAAATCTTTATTTGTGCCAATGGGGTATTTCTTCCCAAAGCATATCCTGGCTTCAGGGGTAGTATTTTCCATGGGACTGAAGCAAGAAATGAAAGGTTTTTTTTTAAAAAAAAATCCTTCATATTAAATGTAGACACACTTAACATCAGGTCTAGATTAGGCAAGTAACAATAGTGCTGTTTCCCCAAACCAGAGCCCTCTAGATGTGTTGGACTACAATGGCCATGTTGGTAATGATGCTGAGAATTGCTGTCTGGCACATCTGGAGGGGCATCAGGCTGAGGAAGACAGTAAGAGTGGAAAAGGAAAGGAAAGCATCAGTGTTAAGTACATGGGGAAAGGGCTGTACAATGCTGTCTTCCTCTCCCTGAGAAAAACCGTATTGTTTGTCTCCAGAGCTATCTTGTGCAAACACTATAATAAGAGAAAAATAAGCAGGAAAGTATCACAGGACTTTTGAAAAACAGAATAAGAAGTAAAGGAAAACTCAAGCAAATTATATTAGCATAGGAAGCCATATTACTCCAGTTGAAGTCAAGTACTAAGCTTCTGTTGAATTTTATGGAAGAAAATGACACAGTAAATATTTCTACTAGCTGTTTTAAATGGATTACAGTAGTTTAAACTGTTGTCTAAACCTCTGCTTAAATGATGACTGATTTTCTTTGCAAATAGAGTCAGCCCTTCTTATACACGGATTTTTAATACACGGATTCAGGCATACATGTTTAAAAGAATGTTTAAAAAAGACCCAGATGTAATAACCTGGTCTGTTTGGCTTTTTTTTGTCCTCAGCTGTTAATGGGCTATGAAAATGGGACTGTAGTACTCTGGGACTTGAGATCTAAAAGAGCAGATTTAAGAGTATACTATGATGAGGTAAGCTACTTCTGCTTTCTCTAAAAGCATGATTCATGTAGATGTTTTGAAAATTACATGTGGTTAACAATGTCTGGTTTCTACCATATACAGTGAGCCTGCGCCATATGTGGGCTTCACTTCTGCGGCTTTCAGCATACGCTGAAGCTGTGGGACAATCTTAATGAATGGCACACGCACCACGTGCATGCATCCCCATTATTTTCAATGGGGTGTGAGGATACACAATTTCCCCCTTATGCAGGGGGCAGGCGGCGGAACGGATCCCCCCACGTAAGGGAAGAGAGCAATGTATAAAACAATGGGGGGGGGTTGTCTCAGTTATGCCATTTGAGGTAGTTACAGAATATGGGTCACCCTAGAAACAAACCACGGTCACATCAACCATCCATGGCACATGTGCTAGGCTGTAGTAACTTGCTCAGGCAGATGAAGAGTGGAAGATACCATCGCACAAAGCAATCAACAAGGCTGTGCAGTGGTTTTCAGGGACCTTAAAAGAGATGTTTCATGCAACCCTCATCTCCTCCATGGTCCAAAAGGCCACTCATTCCCCATGTCTTTCTTGTGTGCTAATACTTTGAAGTCCCAATCCATCCCTTTTTTCCTCACTGCCCCCTGGATCTTTCCATTGCCCTGGGGAAGTACCACCCACTTTGGGAATCGCTGGTATAGAGGGAGGTTTTGTTAAAGTTAGTCTAGTTATCTTAAAGCAGGGGTGAGCAAAGATTGGCTCATAGGCTGCATATGAGCCACAAGATTCTTTCTAAGATCCTCATAACCCATAGCAACTTTTTTGGGGGGGAGGGGGAGATGAAGCTTGCTTCAAAATGGCCACACTTTTGTTCACTTGGGCTAAAACAAACAGGAAGAGAACTGGATTTATGATGTGTTTTTTCAAAAGTTGTCCTGTACCTAATATGGCCCAAGACAGGTAAAAAGTGGAATTGCTTCCCAAATCCCCTGGAAAGCATGTGGGCATTTTTTAGCTAAAAGGTTAGGCAGGGTGCAGGGGAAATGTGACCCTCTAAGTCCCATGGAGTGCTGGATCAACAATTAGAAATGGAAGGGGCTATTTCACAGGGCTATTACATTGTTATAGTATTTTTATTTTCAATGAAAATCACTTTGAAAAATTAGTTTGAAGTGGAATATTAAAAATGAAATTAATACATATTCTCATAAACAAGAGTTCTAGAATAGGCATTTACCATGGTAGAATAGTCAATATCAGCAGTCTTCACATTATAAACCAGACGCATGGGAGCTGTGCACCTTTCTGAAGGGGAATCATATTACTGAAAGCTTCCAGGAAGTACAATCCATCTTACAAAACTAGGTACACTGTGTGTGTTGTTTACCTGTAAAAATGTGGCAAGTTTTGCTGTTAATGCAACAGCAGATCCAGTCTCTTAAGGAGGGCTTCCTAGGAGTTCTGGGCGATACAACGCATGCTCCTGGAAGCTGCCTTCCTCTGCTTTAGAGCTAGATGATGATAAGTTTAAAGGACAGAGGAAAATGTTCTTAGCTTTGCTTACTCTCAGAAAGATAGTAAGAGACACAAGAGATAATAGCTTTATTGATTTATTAAATGTTAGCCAAGTGTCACTTATATAAAGTGTGCTTCATTTATTACTACAATTTCTTTTAGGCTATTCATTCTATTGGATGGCACAATGAAGGGAAGCAGTTTATGTGCAGCCATTCTGATGGAAGTTTGACTTTTTGGAATCTAAAAAGTCCCAGTAGGCCTTTCCAGATAATCATTCCACATGGTAAGATGCATAAAGTGTTGCTCATACCCAATACAGTCAATGAGAGTGCAGGCCAGGCTGCAGTGTTTGTCCCTTAATTATGACTTCAATTCCCCTCAGTTTCACCCTAGGGAATTTGATTGTCTGGTGGTGTTTTGTTTAGGAAGGAGTTAACTGAGTTAACTGTTCTCTGTTCCATTGAACCATGCTGCCTGAGAGAATGATCTAGCACGCAAGTCATATTCATTAGAAAGGAACTAGCCAAGGCATACAATTATGAAAGTTCAAATTGGGCACAGGTAGGCCTTGAAGTGAATGTAGACATGCCAACTGCTTTGATCATTCTATGACTACCTGGCAATAAGGTGGACCTTTAAGGGTCATAGCAAGACATTGCACAAATTTATTGCTCACCAAGAGTGATCGCATTTAGCTGACACAGGCTCAATCTGCAATACAGAAATAATGCAGTTTTACACCACTAACTGCTATGGCTCAGTGCTATGGTATTCTGGGATTTGTAGTTTTGTGAGATATTTACCCTTCCCTGTCAGAGTTCTGTGGTGCCACAACAAACTACAAAGCTCAGGATTCTATACAATAGAGCCATGACAAAGTGACATCAAATTGCATTAATTCTGTAGCGTAGATTCAGCCACAGTCAATTCATTCACCCTTAAACTCCTCCAAAAAATACCAACCTGAGAACAGCATAGCTTCTAACCCCACAACAAAATAGCAGATAACCTTGGGCAGAATTCTAATAATTCTGGACAGTGAATGAAACTAAATTAGCTCCTTGGGGTTTGACTGACGAAGGGCCTACACCAGCCCTCTAAGGCCTTCCAAGTCAGAAAGGGATTTGGAAATCCATAGGCCTTGTTAAATAAGTAGATTGTTGCCATGTGAATGGCCATTGTTTTGTGGATGAGGTTCCTCTCCCTAAAGGATGCTAGGTACTGCAAGATCCAGGGCTCTGATGTTGGTCAGATACTGGAATCCCCTTTGGCTAAGGAGAAGAATAAGAAACTAATTGACTGTAAAGAATCATTTGGTGATTTGATGAAAACTGTTGAGAAATACATTGCACCTACGCACTCTAGGAAACATGCAGTTTACTGCCATAGTTGAAAACAAAAGTGAGAGTAAAAGTTGAGAGTAAAAGTGACTTTTGAAGTGGCTATAGTTGCTTTAGAGAGATGGCTGTCGCCTCCAGCAACACAGCGGGTGTAGTGACATAATGATCAGTTCTTCCCTAGGTTTCCTTTAGGTTACAAGAGGAAGATAAGATTGTATTACTGAATGGTTCAAATCTATAGATAATGTGTAGTGCAAAAGATTACTGCCATTACATATAATAGCTAAACATTTGTTTTCTCTGTGGTTCTTGATCACTGAACTAATTACCATATATACTCAACTATAAGTTGATCCCTTATATAAATCAAGAGTAGGTTTGGGGACTAAAATTATTTCTTTTGATATGACCACTGGATAAGTTGAGAGTGAAACGTAGGAGCATATACCAAAGGATGTAAAAGATGAAGCAAAGGAAAACGATGCTAAAGAATGTACAAAATCCTAACAGACATAACTGTTTGTGCTCACCCTAAAGGCTGGATGGATGAGGAGGGAATATGGTGACTATGCAGTATGCAACCAGATGTGGGCAGGGTTAAGAAAATATGCACATGTCAAAAAGAATGAAAAGGCAACGCAAAAAAGATAGCAACGACATTAGCAGTGATTGTAACCTTTCACTTTAATGTGATAACTTTGGCTGATTTTATCTCAAAAAAGCTGACAATCATGCATAAATGACATTCATACCCTTCAAAACCTGATCCCTTTTAGTGCTCTTACTACCACCACTGCCATTTTCCCATCCAGGCATTCAAAAAGGTCAAATACAACACTGTGGCAGAGAGAATAGAGGGGGTTGGTGCTGCTTTTAGTTGTTCCCAGAATGGACTAAACTTTTTCCTTTTGCCACTCTTCTTCTTCTTCTTCTTTTTCTTCTTCTTCTTCTTCTTTTTTAAATAAGTGTTAAAGTACAGTACTTAGATTAACCCGTAGATAAGTCGACCCAGGGTTTTGGGGCAATATTTTGATCCAAAAATTTCTAGACTTATATATGAGTGTATACAGTATATTATTTTCAAAAGCACCAGCCTTAAAGGAGAATAAGATTGTCTTTTCTATATAAATGTATAGGTCTATCTTTCCACAGGTAAGATTCAACGAGATGGGAAAAAAACAGAATCTTGTAAGCCAATTCTTAAAGTGGAGTACAAGACCTGTAAAAACAGGTAAGTTGCTTTATTTGCCATATGAAAGCGATGAAAATAATCATTCTGTGCTGCCTAGTTTCTGTAAAATTTGTGTAGATACGTTTTTATCATTATGTTAATCACTCTCTCCCTGGCCTTGTCTGCACAGCCAAAAGGTCCATTCCCCCACTCTGCCATTCTGGTGTCCTCCTGTTCCACACTAGAACCAGGGCATAACAAAGTTAAAACAATGATATTCTGGGTAGATTCAGAGCCCTCTGTTTCCATACCCCAGTCGATGTCTGCATGGGTGTCCTATGGGCTGCCCAGTGCATCCACCGCTAATGTTGGTAATGTGTTCTGAGGTTAGAATGAGGCACTCAGCACACAACCATTGCCAGGCACCTCCTCTGACCTCAGAAGTGTGTTAACAGCTGCCGTGGTGCAGTACGGAAATGGAGGGTGAGGTACCGTATATACTCATCTATAAGTCTAAACATTTATGCCCAAAATTGATGCCAAAATCCCAGGTCGACATATTTATGGGTCACTATGGTAATGTGGTAATATGGTAATAGCAGCTCTTTCAGATTTCCCCATGCAGTGCAGAGAGGAGTTTATTTCTTTCTAGAGCCAAGCAGAAAGAGTCCTGGGTGATTGATTGATACTGCTGTTTGTTTAAGAGTCCTCTCGCGCCTGTGTGTCTGGCTGAAACAAAACCTGAAACAATGAAGCAAAAAGCCTCAATGAGAGTTTCTTTTGCCATATGCACACATACACACACTGAAGGAGCCTCCAAGTTTTACCCTCGACCTATTCATAGGTCATGGCAGAATCCATAATTTTGGCCCCCAAACCTGACCTCAACGTGTACATGAGGTCGACTTATAGTTGAGTATATACGGTAATAGGGGCAGGTTGGGGCAGCTGCCCTGGCCAGTGCAGACAAGGCATTTGTCTGTTCAAAATTTTTATGATACTTTTAATTAGTAGGTCAAAAGAGTATTTTTCACTCAGAGCCCACAAGAAAAGGGTATAGCGGGGGGGGGGGGGGGGGGGGATTGCTAGTTTTTAAAAAGAGAAGCCCACACATATTAGTGAAAATGACTAGGTTTCTGTGGTGTAGTGGAAGGAGGCATAGGTTTCGACTAGGGGCTCTGGGCTCTCACTAGCCTAGTTCTGTAGTCTCTGGCGATAGGGAACATGCAGCTCCACTGGCTGCTGGTCCATTTCTGGGCACAAATTCATAGTGCTGGTTTTGACCTATGAAGCCCTATGTGGCTCAAGTCCAGGTTATTTGAAGGACCATATTCTTCCTTATAAACCTCCTGGCAGGCCCTTCTCTCTGTCCCACCACACTGACTGGTACATCTGGTGGGAACATGGTAACCAGGGCCTTCTCAGCAGGTGGCCCCAGGCTCTGGCATTCTCTTTCCAGAGAAGTTAGACTGGCACCCTCCCTATTTTCTTTCTGTAAATGGCGGAAGAAAAGCTTGCTTTGACAGGTGTTTGAGAACTGACTGTTTAGATGGTAGAAAGCTTGTATAATGTGCTGGATTTGCTACTTGGTTGTGCTGGGATTTTTTTAAAATTGTTCTTCTTTTTAACTGGTTTTATTTTATTTTTTAAAATAATTTAATCACATTTTAATATTTGCATTTTGTGAATTTTTAACTACATTTTTAAAAAGTTGTAAGTCACTTAAAAGGCAGGATGATGATAAGTATTATCATCATCATCATCTACACCATCCTTGAGGTTGTGAAACTGTATCTGGATTATACCACTTTAGAGTGAGGATGTGGCTCATGAGAACAACAGTACAAACCAACTTCTTACTCTTAGAAAACTGATTTGTTAGGGGAAACTAGATTGCCCAGATATTTGTTAACTGTACTCTTCGATACCGATCTGAGATTGTTCTGCTTCCCATATCTTCTGAGATACAACATCTAGTTGCTGAAGAGGATCACACCAATGGTAGTTCCCAGCTTTTTCTTATTTGCTGTGGATCTTATTGCTATTAATATTATGTTTTGTTATTTTTGTGATTGTTTATAATGTCAGCTTCTATTGCTGTGTTTTGGGGAAATATTTGTCTCTGGGAAGAAAAAGCTCTAGTGAATGAATGAAAGAACAAGTGATAAGATCACCCTGACATGATACTTTCTCAGACAAAGGTTGTTAACCTTTATTCTGTGGACTCTTTATCCCATGAATTTATGTATCCCATTAATTTCCAGCCATGGAAGGAAAAGATTTATTCAGTAATCTGATTCATGCAACTTCTTTAATTCCTATTTAAATAGGAATTCAGTGTTTTCAGTTCAAGATGCTATGAATGTCAATGAAAGTCTTTAAAATATAGTAGTTTTCCTTTTTTCCAGCTTGCAAACATCTTTGGAGTGACAGTAAATACATCCGCTTTGTTATTATTTTTCCAATACAGTGAACCTTTTATAATTTTTTCTGGTGGACTTTCTTATGACAAACCTTGGCGGAGACCAAGTCTGACGATCATGCATGGAAAAGCAATTACAGTGCTTGAAATGGATCACCCCATTGTTGACTTTTTAACACTCTGTGAAACTCCATACCCAAATGGTGAGTGAGTGTTAAAACCTGAGTCACTGGTTTGACACCAAATGCTGCATTTGTACTCCTAATGTAACAAGCAGACCAAAGTATTGTGCTCTGCTTGCCTTTGGTCCCCTGAGCACTAAGCTATGCCTCTGTGTGGAATGGAGAGGTTATGAACAACAACAACAATAACAACAACATCTCTGTTTCATACATACCATAGCAGGATGTATATTCCAAGCAGAAGTGTTTCTCATTTTTGTTGATTGTTTTGTAAATGCTGTTGCAGCACCATATTCTCAGACAGCGATGTGAAAATCTTTCAGGCTTATTTTGATTATGTTTTTCAGAATCCCAAAGGAGTTCTGTTCCCATCTAAATTCTTGACTTGGTTTTGGGCCTGTTTTTTTCTTCCTATATGGAAATTTGTGTCTATATAGTACAATTTTTGTACATTTTTCTAAACTCCGCAGTTTTGCATGTGTTCCATTGAAAGGAGGAAGGGATCAGAAGTGGGAGGAAAAGGGATGTATTTTTATTTTGGCATGAGCTTTCATGGATATAAACCCACTTCCAAAGAAGCAATCAATGTTTCATTGACTAAATCAGGTCTGCATACATTTTTATTTATGTTTTCAAATGATGGTTTTGTGTACCTTTATTGTCACCAAAATGCTTTATAAGTCTCAGAAATAGATTTCCAAAGGAAGGTAAGCTTCATCTTACTGCCAGTGTTGAGAAGTGTGAAATGGATATTTTCATAAGGAATATGAACCCAGTGAATTTCTATTTCATCCCTGGTCCCAGAACAGATTGTACATTCTCATACTAATTAAAGGTTAAAGCTATATTTATAAGAAGACACTCTTGTGGAACATGGCATTAAATGTACTGTATTATCAAAATGACACAAGTTCCAGGCAGTTTCATCAGTGTTCCAGGCAGGCTTAACAGCTTGAACTACTTCATCTTTCTAATAACAAGATAGGCAGGAAATTGATTTCTTTTTTTAAATCTCAAGCAGCAGTCTTTAAGCTTGTTGCTGCAGACGCCTGTCCATATCGGTAGAAATGCAATTAAATATGATGTTTCCCAGTTTAGAAGGTTACTGTTCAGGTTTCTGCTCAAAGTCTTTCCTTTTGAGACTATTCAGAACTACGGTTATCTAATAGGGATAAAAAGATATCTGAAAAGTGGATGGCAAAAAATCCAAGAAAGGGACTTCTCAAGGAGAATCCTCTTCAAACATTTTTATCATTTTCCCCCACAGTCCTCAAATAGACTCAAGGATACTCCATCCATCCCCAGCCCATTTCCTATCTCCCCCCGCAGCAAGATCCAGTGGTCAGTTAGTGGTACCTGATCAAGAAGGATTGTTGCAGATAGCAGGACAATTCTCTCTAGGCTGTCCTGTTCTCACCCACAACATCAGAATGGGGAGCCGAGCCTGGATTGTGGAAGGCTATAGCCTCCAAAATCCACTTTGCTTGGCTTCTGAACCTGGCTCAGGTCCAGGCTGTTTGGCAGACCATATCTCCCTGTGTGAACCAGCCTGGGCTCTGAGATCATCTTGAGAGACCCTTCTCTCAGTCCTGTCACCATTGCAAACACAGATGTTGGAGACACAAGAGAGGGCCTTCTTTGCACCTGCCCCATAGGCTCTGGAGTTTCGTTCCCAGGGAGGCCAGGATGGTTTCCTCCTTGTTACCTTTCCATCGACAGGCGAAAACCTTTTTATTCAGACAGGCTTTTAAAACAACATCTTTCAAGAATGGGCTGAGGTGTTGTATTGTTTTAAAGTGTACAGTGTACACTTTTAAATGTACACTTTTTAAACTGTATTTTATTCTTTTAACGAGCCATCTGTTTTAATATTGTAATAATTTAATGCTACTTTAATGTATCACCTTTATATGTTTTCTACTGTAAGCCACTTTGAATTCTGGTTTGGGAGGAAAGCAGGGTATAAAAAAATAAATAATTCCCTCCCCTCCATGGGGAACTGAGCAAGGCTCATCAAAGGCTATCATCTCCATGAACCTCAGTTGCTCTCCCATGTCATGTGGAAAGTTGGTCTGAGCAAGGATTATCAAAGGCTGTAGCCTCCACAATCCTTGCTCTGCTGTCCATCATCTTCCTGGCAGTCCATAGAGAAGAAGAAGTAGCAAAAAAAAAAAAAAAAAAACCCCAAAAAAGATTGTCAAAGGCAACAGCCTCCATAATCCTCACTCCCCAGTCCCAGGCCTCTGTATGGTGGGGAGGACAGGAAAAAGATGAGAGGGAGAACTCTTTAAAAATTCTTCACTTTTCAAAATGGCCTTGCATCAGGCAAAAGTTGATTAAATTACTTGTTCACTTCTCTGCAAACAAATAATATAAAACTGCACACCCCTACTATATAATATGTTTTTATTTAATGGTCTAGTTCAGTAATATTGGTCCTTATTCTCGATTCCTAGAGATTCAAGAACCCTATGCAGTAGTTATACTGTTGGAAAAAGATCTCATTGTCGTTGACCTGACTCAAAGCCAGTAAGTATAAATTCCTTATGGCAGTACCACTTAATAATTAGGGGGGGAGACCAATTTCCCCCCCTTTTAATCAAATTGGGGTGTATAGAATATCATGAACAAATCAAATCCAAAATCTATTAAAAATAAGTATATTTAATGACCATCAGTGCAGAGTAAAATCCATGTTTAAACTTGTAGTATAGCTTTAGCTGCCTGGGATTAGCGCACTCTTCCGGTGGCTTTTTTTCTTTTGTTTTCATTTCTACTGACTGAAATAGATTATGGTAGGGAGGAAATGTTATTTGGGGATTAAAGTTTCAGAAGATTAATGTACTGATTCAGTTCTACCCACCACTTTAAAATCTGATTAATTTTTATGGATCTCAAGACACCAAGGGATTATAGTTATGCGGCAGAAATTATTTAGTTCATCAGTAATTACACTCTGTTATTTGGTCCAAACCTAAGACGGTTTACAAGATGAATTACAGAAAAATACCAGTACAATCCGCTTAAAATATTAAAACACTCATAAAGTTGAAGTAATCAAAGTGATCAGAGGGCCTAGCTCTTACTGAAGTGGTAAGCCTGTGTGTGGGCTATACAACTAAGTTGAGACTCCCTGGGGAAGTCTTACATGATGGAATGTTGCAGCAAGCAACAATAGCAACAACAAAATTCTACTTCTCTGCACCTATAAAACAACTATGTAGAATCCTTCTCCTTGAAATTTGTGTGCAGGGATTTTTTGTACAAATTAACCTTCCATCATCTCAGTTGCTGGAGACATTTAAACAAAGTCTGGTTGGCCTTTTCCCAATGTGAACAGGTTTATGTCATCTTTAAGAACTGGCAAGAGTTGAAATAATTAACAGAGAACTGACATCATTCCCCAGAAATCATTATTCACAGAGCACAATAAAAAAAGTATGACTGTTGCACTAGCTACACTTCTCATGTGAAATCATTTTTAAATTGGAAGTATTTGAAACTATGGGTTTTCTATTTTATATTATGAGGTTTGTTTCAAACAAAAGTGGTACACCTGAAATTTTTAAAACTATCAAGAATATAAATTCCAAGAATATATATTTCAAGAATTTCAAGAATATAAATAACACTCATTGCTTGTGGTAAGTTATATTTTAACTTGATTTGTTGCATAAATGTCTATATAAATACAGTAATATGCTAATACCACAAAATATCTTTCTCAATTAGTTTTCCAATTTTTGAAAATCCTTATCCCATGGACATTCATGAATCGCCAGTTACCTGCACACAATATTTTGCTGACTGTCCTCCAGAATTGATTCCTGTGCTATATTCTGTAGGCGCTAAACATAAGAAGCAAGGATACAGCAGTAAGGTAAAAAAAACCAGTTAGGAAACATTCATTGAATCAGAAGTAGTAAGATTATTAATGGTTTATTTATTGTTTATTCTTAATGTGCTAAATCCAAATGTTAGTCTCAGCTACAGTAGACACTTTGAATCAATGGAAACCTGGTAAGTTAATGCTTATGAAATTCCCATTGATTTAGTGGGTTTACTCTAGCTGTAACTTATACTTGGATTTCCATGGATTCAAGCATGCATAATATATATTCCAAAAGCAAACATTGATTTTGATATAAGTGTCACCATTTTACTATTCATTGTATTTAATGGGACTTGAGCATCCACAGATTTTGGTATCCATGAGAGATATCTGGAACCAAACCTCAGCAGATAACAAGGGCTTGCTGTATACTATTTTGTTTAGTTATAGCCTGCCCAATCACAAGGAATCTGGGTGGGTTACAGCAATAAAAATTCAAAATTAGCCCCTTCCCACCCCCTCACTCCCTCCAGGCTGGACGATGACAGTTGCCATGGAGGGAGGGCTCTTTCTCTTGAGGGCAGTCCTGATGGCGTTGGGCCTGCCCCCTCACTCCCTCCAGGCTGGACAATGACAGACTATCGATCAAGGAGTACTGTATGTTCCTTTTTGGTGTTGAGCAAGGATTAGAACTTTGCAGTTTGTGGACAGCATACCCCCCCCCGAACCCTATCCTTTCCCACCTCCTTAACTCCCCAGATTTCCTTAAAATAATCAAGTACGCTTCAGAAAACTCCAGGGGCATAGTTTGTCATTTAAAGGCTACTTCAGACAATGAAGCTTGCTTTAGGACAAAAACAATTTTTTTAAATGCTAGTAATGGCCTTCAAGATGAAATTGAATAACTAAAGTCTATTCCTCTCTCCCAAAAACAGAAATAGACCTCTAGCCACCTTGGGGTCCCCTCACTCACATTTATGCCTTTCTGGCAGTCTGTGCAGCTGCAGAGAATTCCCAAAATTGCCTCCCAGTCCCATAACAGTTTCCATTCTCTGCTGTAATGCACAAGATCCTCCACTCAGTTGTTTCCTGTGCAGCCTCTGAAGCTGGCAGAATCCCACTTACTGTTCCCTGATTCCTGATATTGCTGTTTTTCTACATGCCATTTTCCCCATTGGCTGGGAAAGGGAGCTTTGGATCACAGATAATTAATACCCATCTTCACATTTATTGTGTTCTTATTTGATAGAACTGGAAACTTTGTGAGTGGAGACATGCCTTCTTAGATAGAGAACAACAGTGTGACATTCCAGAGAGTCATGGAATTATAGTGTTGAAAGAGCCCTCATGGGTCATTGAGTCTAACCTCCTGCTTAATGCAGGATCTTCAGTTAAAGCATCGCAGCAGGTAGCTGTTCAGTCTCTTTTTGAAGACATCCAGAGAAAGACACCCCACCACCTCTGCGCAGTTAGTTCCCTTGCCAAATCACTCTTTCGATCAAGATGTTCCTTCTAATGTTCAGTTGAAATCTGCTCTCCTGTAACTTCAAACAATTAGACCTGGTCTTCCCTTCTGTGGCAGCAGGGAACACGCCTGCCTCCTCCTTTCTGTGGCAGCCCTTGAGGTATTTAAAGAGTGGGATTATTTTCCCACCTCACTCTTCTCTTCTCCAAGCTGAAGATGACTAACTCCTTGAACCTTTCCTCTTGTATTTGCCATTCCCTGAACCCATTCTAACTTGCATGTATCTTTCTTAAAAGGAGGAGCTGAGAGCTGACCACACCAGATGAGTTCTGACTTGTGCAGAATATAGCGGAACTATTACTTCCTTTGATCTGGAAACTATGGTTTTATCAATACAAGCTAAACTAGAACTTGCCTTCTTTGCTGCAGCATTATACTGTTGTGTTATGTTTAGCTTATCGTCAACAATAATCCCAAGATCCTTTTCACATGTAGTACTGCTGAGCCAAATATTCCCCATCCTATGCCTGTGTATTTGTTTTTTGTGGCCTAAATGTAGAATTTTTCATTTGTCTCTACTGAATTTCAGTATATTAATTTCTGCTCAATTTTCTAGTTCAACTAGGTCTTTTTGAATTCTGTCCCTATCTTCCTATGCGCTAGCCTCCTCTCGCAGTTCTTTGTCATCTGCAAACTTGATAAGGTTTCCCTCCACCCTGTCAACTAAGACGTTAATAAAAATGTTGACGGCGATTGGCTCTAGACTAGAATACAGGGCTGCTGTGTTGGAAATTGAAACATTGTGGCAAGGATACTCTATTAACCTGAGATGTAGAGAATTTACTCTGCAGGTTGGTGCTATATAGGATGCCAATATGTATTTTCATTGCTTAATATATACATAATATTTTGTCCATGTTTCTGTCATATCTATGGAGCTGAGAGAAGAATTTATAAAAATAAAATGTATTTCAGTATGCTACTTGTATTATGTAACTGTATAATATAACTTACATAATGTAACTGTTCCCCTTTTATTTAGGAGTGGCCAGTCAGTGGTGGAGCATGGAACCTGGGTGCACAGACATATCCTGAAATAATTATTACAGGGTAAGGAAGGTATTATTATAAAACACTAGTTATTTTGGCAGTGATCAATCTATTAAGATGGCCCACCCCTGGAAATTTATTGTGCAAACTTCTCTTGCTAGCTCTCATTTGAAACATAGGCTGCATCTGCAATACACAAGTAATCCAAGTTGACATCACCTTAACTGCCACAGTTGAAAGCTGTGGAATTCTGGGAACTGTAGTTTGTTGGGATATCAGAGCTCTCTGACAGAGAAGGCTACATGTCTCACAATGCTACAACTCTCAGAATTGTCAGACTGCAAATCCCATGAGCCCTCGCTGCTATAGCTGATGGGAGTTGTGGTCCAACAACATCAAAAAATTATATTAAATTTAGTACATAATGGTTAGTACATAACAAGGCTGTTTTACCTATACTTTCTGATTTATATAGTGTAATTTGTGTAATATGTGAAGCAGCAAATGGGAATTGGCAAAATTATATATTTTTCAAGTGATTAAATAAACAGGGGAAGAAATCGCTTCCCAGCCCCATACAATATTCCAGTTCCCTGTTTTCTTTGGTACATTACGGCTCCCTCCAAGTTTTGTGGGCCTTGGAGAGGTTGCATAAGCACTTCTGTTCTTCTCAGACCAAGCTTTCAGTCAAGCTGCTAATCTGTGCCTTCTTTGCTTGAGGTTCTTAAGGCCTAGTCCCCAGCCCACTATTGATGTACTAAAATACACACATATAAACCTACTTCCAACAGAAGGTAGCTAAGCCCTGCGCAGGGGTGTATTCTGGGGTAGCTTGCATTGATGTCCTCCCCACCTTTCCTTTCTCCCACTAAAAACACTTTATTTGCTAGACACCTTCCCTGTCTATGAAGATTTGTTCAAATGGTCATTTGAATGAGTCCAGTTCCTATCTCACATCTGTATTTTACAAATTTGGACTGTTCTTCTTTGTGTGTTCAAATTATTAGGCGCGTATTGGAATTCTACAGTCTTACAAATAAAACATTTGAGATTGTTCACAATAACAACAGTATACTTCCATTTTTAAATTTACTTTTATTTATTTTTTTCAAGTCATGCAGATGGATCAGTAAAATTTTGGGATGCTTCTGCCAGTAAGTTTCTAAATGTAATTTTTAATGTTAAAGAAAAATAATTACATGTATATTTAAAGAGACACAATTAATTACAATTGTTAAAATGTATGAATAATTTTTGAAATGTATGGATTAGTGTACTTATACCATAGAATAAGTTTCTGTAATAATAATTATTGTATAAAAAACTATCCAAAGGGGGGGGGAAATTGATAGTAGAATATACATTAATAAATGAAAAGATAGAACTAACATGTGTCTGAAAAATATGCTAAAATAAGAACCAATGAACACATCATTCTTGTTCTTGTCTTTATGTGATCAGTTATCTTTGTCCCAGAATGTATCATTGTGATGCAGTGACCTCTTGAAGGATTAACCACATACAGTGGTCCCACCACATTTGCTGGGGTTAGGGGTGAAGGACCCCATCAATGTGGAAAAACTGCAGATAAAAACAACACTATACTTTTTACCTAAGAGAACACCTCTTCAATAATCTCCAGGTTCTCCGGTTCAACTCTATGGTCAACTTTTGCCAGAAGTTGATCATAGACTCATGCTGGAAGACCTACAAATGCCTAGAGAAATGTTTTCTCTAGGAATTTCTAGGTTCTCCAGCACAACTCTATGGTCAGCTTCTGCCAGAGTTGTGCTGGAGGACCTAGGGATTCCTACAGAGAACATATGAATCAAAAGTGTAAATAATCAAATCTGTGAAAGAAAAAAGTGGAAAAGTGGAAAAAGAAATGCTTTCTTTAATGCTTAACTATCTGGCAGTACAGACCAAATCAGTGTTTAGGCAGTTTATGATAGTTTGCATAGAATAGAGTTCTCATAGAGTTAGATACAGTTTTTCATTAACGACCTTACCATAGCTTATAGAGTGCAAAAAAGGAATAAAAAGTGTTATATAGACTTTTCAAAATGGGCTAAGGGGTGTAAATATGGTAGGAAACTTGTTAGCATTTTGGTTCTAAACCTGTTTGGCATGTGTCTGGAAGTGAAGGGGAGATAAAGCAAGAGAGAATGGAGAAGAGATGGGGAAGAGAGAAGAGAACAAGGAAGTGAAGATTAAGGGGAAAGAGATATGTTTGGAGGACTGTGTAAATGGGGTGTGTGCATGTGGATGTATTTGTATGGGTGATGTGTAGATATGTGGATTAATATAGGCAAGCCAGGTGTAAATGTAGCAGATTGAAAAACATGTGGCAGAGGAGTGAGAAGAGAAATGGGGTGACCCTAACTATAATGGATTACAGCCCAGTTTACTGCTGGCAAGCTGTCCTTGGAAGGTCACCTATGAAGGAGTCAGCACTCAGATTAAAAAGCATTCTCTACCTTAATTCTACATTTTGCATAAGATCTAAAAGATTATGTGGAACCTCACCCTACCCTGGTGTATTTGGAAGGAGGACTCTCTGGGCTGAGGGTATTTCTGCTGTGCTTGAATAATAATGTAATAATCCTGCCAAAGAATTTGAGACGAGCACTCTAGAAAGAGCAGCAGCAACTCTTTATCCATACCTGATTTAGAATGGTTGCCCTAGGTTACTTGTCCTCTGATTGTTTCCATAACCATATGCTCCACAGCACAATCTCTTGAGATGTTCCTCCTCTATTTGCCTGAGTTTTATATTTCCAATCTTTACTGCATGGTCACTCATCTTGCCTAGTTTTTAGGGATCTTTCTTTCTTTCACATTGGAGGACGTCCTTTTCTTGGCAGAGTCAAGTCAGCATTTCGTCTTGCCTATTGATTTAAGGGGAGATTAAGGGATATTCTTGAAGGATATTGACTGGCCTCCTTCTTCCCTTGAAAATAGGAATATACAAAAAGGAGGAAACCAGATGAAGGAAAGAGGCTTGTTTGCATAGGGATATTGTGCTTTTGTATTGGCTATCTTAATGGTGAATTCCTTGTCCTTCAGCATCAGTTCCCGATACCAGCAGTGGGTGGGTTTTTTGTTTTTGTTTGTTTTAAATGCTGCAATAAACCCAACTATTTAAAACAAAAGAGCTTATTTCTCCATGCGCCACAAAATAAACCATGGGCATCAGGGGTCTGTCCTGCTATTATTATTTAAGTCAGACTTTGAACATCCTCCAAATCAGAGAACAGCTAATCCTAGTGATATACTCTGTTTTATTGCAAAATGCAATATTTCACCTTGCTATTTTCCCATACTGAGAAAAACAGGAACTATGTCTTTACAAATTATTATGAATATATTTTTTCTGAAGACATATGGTAGGTGACTTCAATATTTTCTAGTTACATTGCAGATGTTGTACAAGTTGAAAACCTCAAAGGTGTTTGAAAAACAGAAGTTGGAAGGAAAACCAACAGGAGAAATTGTAGAAGAGGATCCTTTTGCCATCCAGCTGATGTACTGGTGTCCTGAAAGTAGAATATTTTGTGTAGCAGGAGTCTCCGCATATGTTATTGTTTATAGATTCAGCAAACATGAAGTTAATACTGAAATATCAGTAAGTTTGCCTTTGTTTTATTATTGATTAGCTGTTGTGATGTCTTGATGTACTTAACTAAAATTCTACTTTTTAAATTTGGCTTTATTGAATAGAATAAAGTTTACAGAATAAAATACAGTAATAAGAAAGTACACATAATTATATATAAAATATCTTATATCAAAATCACATATTTGAGATCATAATAAAATAACAAAATAATGTATAAGAAAAAATAATTCTATTTTATTTTTCTATATTTCTTCTTTCTTTCTCTAAAATTCTACTTTTTAAATGTGGTTAAAATTCCAAATTAGCATATAAATAGATTTAACAGAAAAAGTGAAAAGTATGTTCCAATCAAGTAATGATAATGGTTACATTAGATAAGCAGCTAAGCCTTATCATTTGAAACAAAACACTAAAATAGGGGTGAAGCAGACAGGCAGTTTGGAGTGGCCTCTGGTCACTCCACCCCCAATCTGCCATGGACCACAGCAACCACATGGCCTGCTCTGAAAGCGGGCCACGGAGGCTGTCCCAAACAGGCCGCTGGCAAGGAGCAAACTTTCACCGATCCAGGAGAGTGCGTCATCTGGATGCTACGTCCCCGAAACAGCTGGAAGCCGCTCTTTTTGGCCCATCTGTTTCAGGCCATAGATGATCATTTTCTTGTTTCTTAATACATTGTTACTCATAAACTGAAACATGTGATAAACCTACTTTATGCCAATCAAATTAACTAGCTGTGTGAGAAGAATCTCAGTACAAACTGGTTTCGAACCAGTTTGATTAATTTGATGCTACAAAATAATGCTCATTTTCAAAATCTAAGCCACAGAACACTTGTGACAACAATATATTTCCTGGATTTTCTGCTCTTCTTCATGTTTTTCTGTGCAATTTCACACATGGATTCTGCAGAGCTCCTTTCAGAATGAGAAACTTGCTCTAATTGTATGGTGTGATTCCGCCTTCCCAGTCAGTTGTCTGAGAAGTAGCTTCAGGGGAAATTTGCTTTAGACCAGAAAAAAACCTATACCACAAATTTTAGTTTATTGGGGCAGTAATGGGTCCTAGAGCAGATCAAACCAGTAATCGCTCTGGAAGCCAATATGACTATACTGAGGCTGTTGTACTTTGGCCACATCATGAGGAGGCATGACTCACTGGAAAAAAGAATAATACTAGGAAAAGTAGAGGGAAGCAGTAAGAGAGGAAGGCCACATGCTAGATGGATGTACTCTATTAAGGAGGTCATGGGTATGAATTTTCAGGACATGAGCAGAGCAGTGGAGCATAGGGAGTCTTGGAGATGTTTCACCTACAGGGTCTCCATGGATCGAGATCGACTCAAGGGTGGATAACAACAACAATCAGTCATCAGCCAGACACTCTTTCTTGACACTTATTTCAGGCTGTTTACATCATTGTTTTTGGGTGTTCAAAGTATGAAGGTGCTTCAAGTGCAGAGATTTACAGATATATGGCAGCCACTTCACCCACATATTTATGCATGAAACTGTTGTAGCACTTCTTTGTTCAGAGTTTCCCCAAAGTTCCAGCTCCTCAGTCCAAACTGTTAACTTTGCTTCCAGGATTGCTTGATCACTGAAGTGGGTGGATCTTCACAACTTTCTTTCATTTCTTCCCTTCAGTCCTTTGGTCATGGTTATAAATGATACATCTAGGTGGCTCCTACAAACATATGCACAGCGGTGCCCCACTCTCCTATGGTGATAAACCTCCATATCAGTTCCTTGGAACTGCTCACTCTGTGCTAAACACTTTTTACCATCATGTATTATTATTATTATTATTAACCTTTATTTATGAAGCGCTGTAAATTTACACAGCGCTGTACATGCAATCCTTTTAGTTAGACGGTTCCCTGCCCTCAGGCTTACAATCTAAAAAGACATAACACAGAAGGAGAAGGGAGTGGTGACGGGAAAGGGTAAGAGGTCCAGCAGTTCCTCTCAACCTCCAAGGCCTGGACCAAGGCAGATGGACTGAAGGGAGGGCTTGGCTTCAAAATGGAAGGTTAATCATTATCCAGGGAAAATACATACTCACAAGTAGGATAATGCATATACAGTACATAGCAATACAGGAAATGGATCGATAAACAGCCAACAACAGAACATCAGATAGTAAGCGACAATTATGCGATGCCTGGGAAGGCTTCTCTGAATAGGATGGTTTTCAACTCCGTTTTGAAGCTGGTTAATGAAGTGATGGCTCTTGCTTGTGGAGGAAGAAGGTTCCAGGAGTGGGGGGCAGCAAGTGAAAAGGGGCGAATCCTAGTTGGGGCAGAGGAAATCCTGGGCTGAGACAGGAAACCTTGACTGCCAGAACGGAGGGCCCTGGTGGGAAGGTGAGGAGAAAGAAGGTCTGATAAGTAAGGAGGGGCCAGTCCATGGAGGGCTTTGAATGTCGACAGCAGGAGCTTATACTGAATGCGGAAAGGGAGAGGGAGCCAGTGAAGGGATGCCAACACAGGAGAGATGTGGTCAGAGCAGTGGGTGGAAGTGATAATGCGTGCAGCTGAATGCTGGACAGAGATTAAAGGACGGAGGTGAGAAAAAGGAAGCCCAGCCAGGAGGACATTACAGTAATCAAGTCGTGAGATCACTAGGGCATGGACCAGGATCTTGGCAGTAGAAGCGGAGAGATATGGTCGGATTTTGGCAATATTGTACAAAAAGAATCTACAAGCCTTGGCTGTGGTCTGGATCTGAGGGATACACGACAGAGAAGAGTCAAAGATAAAGCCAAGACTGCGGGCTTGCTGGACTGGTTGAATGGAAATGTTGTCCACAGAGACAGAAAAGGAGTGTTGAAGGTTGGGCTTAGGAGGAAAGACAAGAAGCTCCGTCTTGGACATGTTGAGCTTCAAACGCCGATGGCGCATCCACTGCGAGACAGCTGTGAGGCAAGACGAAACTTGCTGTTCAAGCCTTGGAGAAAGGTCAGGGGTGGAAAGATACAGCTGGGTGTCATCGGCATACAGATGGTAGGAAAAACCAAAAGAGCTGATGAGTTTTCCTAAGGACAGTGTGTAGAGAGAAAACAGAAGGGGACCCAGAACAGAGCCCTGGGGAACTCCAACAGATAAGGGAACAGGAGATGAAGTCTGACCTCCTGCAACCACTGCAAAAGATCTGCCAGACAAGTAAGATCTAAACCAGTCGAGAACAGAGTCTGAGAACCCAAGGTCAGAGAGTATGTCAATTAGGAGACAGTGATCAACGGTGTCAAAGGCTGCAGACAGATCAAGAAGGATGAGAACAGAGTAAAGGCCATTAGCCTTGGCCTGTAAAAGGTCATTCGAGATCTTAGTGAGAGCTGTCTCTGTAGAATGCTTTGGGCGGAAACCAGACTGAAAGGGATCGAGAATGGAGTTGGCTTCGAGAAACTCAAGACAGCGTGAATAGACAACCCGTTCCAAAACCTTAGAAAGAAAGGGGAGAAGAGAAATCGGACGATAGCTAGACAAAGAGGAGGGGTCAACAGAATGTTGTCACATATCACCACAGACTTGTTGTGGCCTATTATTTGAGCAAATGAGGAATACCTCCCTGAACTGAGCCTAATACTGTAGTGCTTGAAGTGGAATATCATGTGTAGAGCGAGGTCTATTGCTTTCTACCTTGTGGGATAAAACAGTGTTTTGATTGATATGTTATTCAGAGGTCCTCAGAGCATCTATAAATATTTCCTGGTGGTGTGTGCAGTGAGCCTCCTTGCTACTGTTGGGATACTCCCTTTAGTGAATATAATTGGAAAAGCATGAATAGAAAATGCAGGAGCTACTTCAGTAGGGCAGGGTTGTCAGCTATCTTAGAATTGGAGTCATGCCATGCTTATTTTCTAAAGTAGTTCTGCAGGTCACCCACAAAATATCAATAAGGACATCCTGTATAGCAAAATGAAAAAACTTTGGCAAATGTATTACACAGTCATGCACTAACATAGAAGGACCTGCTCATTTTTTTTTGAGTTAGTCTCTTTTCAAAGCAGAAGTTCGCAAACTCTATCATTTAATACAATTTTAGGTGTGATTTCTGCTATGGAAGTTGATAGTTGTTCCAAGATATTGCCTCCCAAAATTAAACACTTCATAAAACAACTAACCCAAATGTATCCCCTGTCCCCTTCATGGAATTTATATATTGTAGTAGCACAATTCATACACTTGCAAAACTTTTTTTTAAAGCTTTTGTCCTGGAAGATCTTGTTTCTGTTAGCTTTTACCTTTAATAAGAGAGAAAGCAAATGGAGTATGCTCAGCATGATTCAACATCCTTGTGCCTGTACATGTCTTCAGACTTGACATTTTACTTCTCTCTTATATAGTCTGTTTGTTTTATTTTGATCAAGTTATTGTTATTCTGGTTTCTTCCTTAGCCTGTCAGTTGCATGGACTCTTCACCATGTACCTTAAATGTTCACCAGGAACAGGGGTTCTACTTGGACAGATCTGTGAGCTTCAGAAAGATCATGAGGCTTTCCTATGGAGGGTTCCATAGAAAGCACGGGCAGTCACAAACTCTTCATTTATCATGTTGGGTGTTAATATTATCATAGAATCATAGAGTTGGAAGAGACCACAAGGGCCGTCCAGTCCAACCCCCCTGCCATGCAGGAATTCACAATCAAAGCACCCCCGACAGATGGTCATCCAGCCTCTGTTTAAAGACCTCCAAAAAAGGAGATTCCACCACACTCCGAGGGAATGTGTTCCACTGTCGAACAGCTCTCACTGTCAGGACGTTCCTCCTAATGTTGAGGTGGAATCTCTTCCTGTGGTTTTAATCTATTGTTCCGGGTCCTATTCTCTGAAGCAGCAAAAAACAAGCTTGCTCCATCCTCAGTATGACACCTCATCAAATACTTAAACAGGGCTATTCTATCTCTTCTTAACCTTCTCTTTTCCAGACTAAACATACCCAGCTCCCTAAGTTGTAGGGCATGGTTTCCAGACCCTTCACCATTTTGGTTGTCCTCCTCTGGACACGCTATTGTTGCTTCAAGCTGGCAAAGTTTCCCATCCTAGAGACAGTACAGAAGTGGTGGTGACCAACCCCTGAGGAGGTCCCATGTAGTCTTGGTCCTCAGTTTTTATCTGCTAGTATTGTCTCCATGACTGAATCGGGCCTGATGCTTCTCCATCTGCTTTGTTCTGGGATAACTATTATGCATGTGTTGGCTTCATATTGACAACTGCTCCAGCTCCAGTAAGTAAAACTGCTGGCCTATTCCATATGGGAAACTGCAGACAGATTGTGAAGACTGCTTGATTGCTTGCTTCTAACAGTAGTTGTTCAGGTGTGATCTACAGAAGCTACTCAGCTACTGTACTTCAGTAGAGACAGAAAGAATATTTGGGAAACAAAAACATTGTCATGTTGGTTATCATGTTGATGGGAAGTTTGAAGAGAAAGGGAAGATGGGAGCCATAACTCTTGAGCATAAGAATGACAGGCTTAGAAGTGGCTTCAGTCAAAACTTTATCCTAGATGGAGAAGTTTCCTGAATAGTTCTTTGCAAAGGTAAAGAGCCTGTATGTGTCACTGCACAAAGGATCAGACAAGAAACTATAGACAGAAGTAGGCTACATGTCTGTTCTGTTCCTGAGATTTATAGCATTGCTGGTAGAAAACTTCCAAGAAACAAATTATGTGAATTACGTATCTTGATAAAAAGTTTCAAATACATTATGAATTTCAGGTTTATGTTTATGAAGTCAAATCTGATCTACATTTCAAGATTTTCTTCCCATCATTTATATTTTTATTATTTTGAATTTTATCTAATCTTATCTTAATTGTTTTTCCCCGTTCCTTCATCCTCCTTATTCTTCCCCTTAATGAGCCCTTTCTGGGCATTGAGTTTCTAAAGCTGCAATCTTATTGTTACTTAGAAGAAATTTTCACTGAACTCGCTGGGTCTTGCTTCTGAGTAAGCATATATAGGGTCAAACTGTACCTGTACTACTTCTTGTTTTGCATGTGCAGGTTAGAATTTCAAAATCCAAAATTATTAAATGGGTGGCTGAGATAGTGACACCTTTGCTTTCTTAGAGTTCAGTGTACAAAAACTTTGTTTAAAATATTGTGTATAAAATTATCACCAGGATATGAAACATAAATGAATTTATGTTTAGGCATGGGTCCCATCTCCAAGATACCTCATTAAGAATATGCAAATATTCCAGAATCTGAAAAATCCAAAATCCAGAACACATCTAGTTCCAAGCGGTTTGAATAAGGGAAACAGCCTGTAAACCTGTTTCCTAGAACTACTGAATTTGATTCCTATTTATTTTTATTCTTATTTCACAAAATAACCTTGTTTTTAAACCTCTTTCTCTCAAGTCTTTAGAGGTGCAACTTCAAAGTGACATAGAAGATAACATTAGTCCTGAGGCAGAAGTGATTCTTCCATTTTCAAATGCCTCCTCTCACCTTTCATCTTTAAAAGACCTCTCAGGCAGTACAAATACTGTAGCATCTGAAGGAATGGTGAAGGATAGTATCCCATGTCTCAGGTAAGGAATTTTAGCTTTTTTGAAAATCTTGTTTTTCCCTCTTTAGTCTTTTCTCTGTTAAAGCATAGGATATAGAAACCTTAAGGTAAGCAGAAACCTTTCTACTTACATGAAGTCGAAGGCTTTCATGGCCAGCATCCATAGTTTTTTGTGGGTTTTTTGGGCTATGTGAACGAGAAGATGCCAGCCACAGATGCTGGCGAAACATCAGGAATAAACTCTTCTAGAACATGGCCACATAGCTCGAAAAACCCACAAAAACTATATTTTCTACTTATGCTGCAAAACTTCTCACATCCTTTGATAGTTCCATATGAATAATATCCAAATAAATTATGCTCAGTATTTCTATGTAGCTTAGTGATATAACTTAAATCAGTGTCCCAATGTCTTTACTTGAACAGTACTGAAATGGAAACTATAGGAACTCTGTTTTACCGTAGATTATTATAAAGAAACAAAAAAAAAATGGAATATATAGCAGATAACAATAAAGATCAAGAAACAGAGTGCTTGATGTAGCTAAATCTTTCTTATAAAACCTAGTTCAGATCTTACTCACAAGTTCTTAAAATGTGGCCATCCCTAAATGATGAACAGAAACAATATAAAAGTCAGAGTAAAATTGCTGGAATATTTTATGTCCAATTTATAAAAAGGATTAAAACGAAGGCATAAAACGATCTTACATATGTGTAGGTGAAAGAAACAAAACGTACATTGTCCTGAAATTAACTTGATTACAAAATGACACTGACTGTATTCAACCTTACAAAATCTTTGTGCTTTTAGATGAGAGCACAGAGATTCATGTAGTCATATAATCTTTCATAATGGATCAAATACAGAAAACATCAATCTGATTTCTCTAGAGATCAGTTCAGGTTCAGTCTTGCATACAGTAACTCGTAACATGGGTATGCTTTGAGAGAAAAGGACACTTCTGTGGATGCATATAGGTCATATTTAAGAGTTCAGTCATTCTATTTAAACCTTGTCTTAAGTATCAAACTAGACGATGTACTATTGTCTTACATGTATTGTTACTATGAGGGCTCTATTTAAACAGGAAAAAGTTGTTTCTGAGGTGGAGAGGGAGAGTAGCTGCAGATCAGAACATCAGTGTAGAAGACAGGACCATAATTCCTCCCCCCCCCCCCCTCCTAGGTACCCTCTAAGGTTTCTTCCCTTCTCTTGCAGTTATGTAACATCTACTTCTCTCCAGATCGTTTTATCATGCATGAAATCGTTTCTACTTTAATTGCCTAGTCATACTGATTTCAATTTCCCTTTTAATCCTTAGTGTTAAGACACGTCCTGTGAGGATGCCTCCTGGTTACCAAGCAGACCTTGTTATTCAGTTGGTGTGGACTGATGGAGATCCTCCCCAGCAAATAACCAGCCTAGCTGCAAACTCAGCATATGGATTGTAAGTTAAAACAATATATTTTCAGGTAATAGGTTACATTGCATCGAAAAATTTGTGCCAGTATGGTTGGGGTACCTTACTTACACTTAAAGACTGACATGAAAGATCCCCATGTCTTTTTCAGTGCATCACTCATGGATGTGTGTATGTTTCTAATCCACCCTTATTACACCCAGCCAGGCATGTGAGAATAAAAAATGACTGTAAAGTAATCCATCCAGTTCTCTTTGCTTGTTTGTAGCCATTGATAATTACAGTACCAGTCAAAGAACACAATATATGTAAAACCAGAAATAATTAACCCAAGGAAATAAATCAATCCAAGGAAATACCCGATTCCAAGATTAAAGTGATTGTCCAGTACATTATTATTGTGTATCAAAAGCTCATAACTAATGAATGCAAAAGTATCACATAGGTGGCAAGCCTATGTATATTTGCATTTATCAAGGGTTATTGGGGAACATATTCCTGGCATTACCCAAAATGATGATGGCTTATGGGAATGAAAGCTCCTGATAAAAGAATCAAGATGCAACATATTCCTACAAAGCAGAAGAATTATTGAGAGAAAGTCTCTGAACGGGATACAAAATCAGAAACTTTGTATACTCATATATAAGTCTAGAAATTGTAGTCAAAAATTGACCTAAAAAGCCTGAGTCAACTTATCCATGGGTCAATATAAGTACTGTACTTTAACTCTTATTTAAAAAGGACTCATACCCTGATGAAAAGCAAGAGTGTAATCCTCTCCTGGAATCATTGACCCCCTTCTGCTCTCTCATCCATCCAGCCTTTAGTGTGAGCACAGTTATGCCTGCTGGAATTTTGTAAATCCTTTGACATTGTTTTCCTCTTCTTTGTCCTTTACATCCTTTGTTACATGAGCCTAAGTTTTACCCTTGAATTATGCACAGATCACATCAAAATCCATAAATTTGGCCCCTAAACCTGTCCTCGACTTATACATGAAGTCGACTTATAGTCGAGTATATATGGTAATTAGTCTTAGGATGAGTAACTGGATGTGTTCGCTGATTAAAAGTAGCATTAACAGTTGGGAACCGAGGTTCTGCATCTCCCCTTAGTTGTGCTGCAGTACCCTTCTTCCTTAGTGGGTTCTACTTTTACTTTTCTGACAGGTGAGTTATGTATTACTTGCATCATTAATAAGTGGTCACATACAAGCCAGGTTCCAGTCTCATTCAAATACAGTGGGCCCTTGCTATCTGCTGGGATTTGGTTCCAGGACCCCCATGGATAACAAAATCCATAGATGCTCAAGTCCCATTAAACATAATGGCATAGTAAAATTGTTTGCCTTATATAAAATGGCAAAATCAAGGTTTGCTTTTGAGGATTTATATATTTTTGGAATATTTTCAAGCCGTGGATGGTTGACTTTCTGGATAAAGAATCTGAGGATATTGGGGGGGGGGCAACTTATTCTGCTCATGAAGGAGCAACATTTATACAAAGAGATAGTGGGCTCTGAACTAATAAGTTTTAAAAGCTGTACAGCAAGAAGTATTACAGCAGTATAAGTAAATTCAGCTTACATTCTGTGAGCATTTGCAACAGTTCAAGGGGAAACTGGTAAAACATCCTAACCATTAACTGTGCTGGTGGCTATTATAAGTTAATTGTTCTTATTTGTTTAATGTTTGAGCACCAAATTAAAATATTTTGTATTTAGACTTTTCTAGTATTCATAGCCATAGCATTTCTGCACCGCGTGTCACCTTGTGTAGGGGATGGGACTTCTAGGAGCAGGGCTTCTGGGTGGGACTTCTGGGGGCAGGGCTTCCAGGGACAGCACATGCTCCCTCTCACGTGCAGGGACAAAGGAGCTGTGCACAGGTTTGTAGACAGAGGTATGTATGCGAGTGGAGAGAGAGGTGCACACACTCGGGATTGCATGGCGCATGCAGTGGACAAAGCGGGAGAATGGGGGGGTTGACCACGTGTCACCCCCCTTCTTGGGGTGTCTCCCGGTGCAGTCTACACACCCCCAGTGACTATTGATTCATAATGTCCCTGAATAATGCATATAGAAACATCTGGGCCAAAGCTAACAAAATGATACTCAACAAAGAAAAACGTAAGGTACTGCACTTAGAGCAGAAAAACAAAATGCATAGATACAGGATGGGGGACACCTGGCTTAAGGAAACTACATGTGAAAGGGATCTAGGAGTCTAAGTTAAGCATAAGTCAACGGTGCGATGTGGCAGCTAAAAAGGTCAGTGCAATTTTAGACCGCATCAATAGAAGTATAGTGTCTAAATCAAGGGAAGTAATAGTGCCACTCTATTCTGCTTTGGTCAGGCCCCACCTGGAATACTGTGTCCAGTTCTGGGCACCACAATTCAAAAAGGATGTTGAGAAACTGGAGCGGGTCCAAAGGAGGGCGACTAAAATGGTGAAGCGTCTGGAAACCATGCCCTATGAGGAAAGACTTAGGGAGCTGGGGATGTTTAGCCTGGAGAAGAGAATGCTAAGAGGTGATATGATAGTCCTGTTTAAATATTTGAATGGATGTCATATTGAGGAGAGAGCAAGCCTGTTTTCTGTTGCTCCAGAAACTAGAACATGGAACAATGGATGCAAGCTAAAGGAAAAGAGATTCCATCTCAACATTAGGAGGAACTTCCTAACAGTAAGGACACACTCCCTGAATGTATAGTGGAGTCTCCTTCCTTGGAGGTCTTTAAGCAGAGGCTGGATGGCCATTTGTCAGGGATGCTTTGATTGTGAGTTCCTGCATGGCAGGGGGTTGGACTAGATAGTCCTTGTGGTCTCTTCCAACTGTATGATTCTATAATTTTATGATCTTAATTCTAAGTGTATTTGCACAGGCTTGCGGAAAATTAGAAAATTATTTTTTCAAAGGAATCATTAGAGTTATTTCCCTCATTGCTGTTTTTCTCTGTATATTATACATGGCTTTTAAGCTATTTTTAATTTTTCCTTTAAAAAATATTTTTAAAAGGCCTAAAATTTGCAGGAAACAAATCCCTTCAAAATGTCCTTTCTCAGCATTTTCATTTCCAGCATGATTAATGAGTGGCATTATTTTGGAAAAGCAGTGTTTGATGTTACTCTTCAAAGTAGCGTAATAATTTTTAATGCATTATTTCTAAGCTATTCTTCTAGGGTAAATATATTAAAAACTGGAAAAGAGTAGAAAGCTTCTTTTTCGAGGAGTAGAAAACAGTTGATTGTATGGTGTTTAAACTGGCGCTGAGTATAACAAGCAGTTGTACACAGGGCCTCTTACTGTCATAATATTTAATTTATAATTGACTGGACAGAGATTTTAAAAAACTAAAAAAAATGTAGTTCAAGTAAATCCCTATAATTTTGTATTTCCCTTGATGGGACTTTTTTATTGTTGTTGTTGTCGTTTCTTTGTTTGTTTGTTGCAGGTGAAAGTTTTCCATACACCTATGTAAGAATCCCAGGACCATTAAAACATTGAATTTTTTGAGGGGAGGGGAGTCCCTTGTCTCTCTGTATGAAAAAATAAACTTTATCTCAATCTGTAAGCTTCAAAGTAGAATACTAAATGAGAACCCAAGAGTGTGGTGATGAATTTTATAGGAATTGAAGGTAGTGGTTACATTACTTTCTTTTACAGAGCTAGTTCTCATCAAAGCCTTATGCAATATCATACCATTCTTTCCCTGTCCAAGTTATGTGAGCCAGCACAGCTTTATCTTTTGTAGAAGTGCCAAGAATCAGATTTCATTCTTGAATTGTTTCATTAGTGTGGCAATGTAGGGCTGCAATAATGTAGCTTATATCCTTATTTTATACTTTATTTTTGTTTTTATATTAAGGTAGATGGTGTATTTTAAAAATATTTAATGCACCATTTAGGCAACTGAAACGTTTCATGAGAATTCAAAACTAGGCAAGATATATTAAACATAAATTGAATTAAGCACACTTGAAAGTATGTAATTAACATGACAAAAACCAACACTGGAGGAGGGATTGCTAGAAAATATTTTCAGGTCTCCAAAGATGGATTAAGATTCCACTAGCCTAATGGAGAACATTATTCCTGCATCCCCAGCTGCACTATGGAAGCTAGATGGCACTTGGGTGCACCTCTGTAGCATATCCAAATCCAAATAAAATGGAGGTACTTGTAATAGGTAACCCCAATCTGGTTATGGAGATAAGTTCGCCAGTTCTAGATGGGGTTACACTTCCCCTGAAAGACTGCGTCCACAGCTTGCAGATGCTCCTGGATTCGTCGCTTCAACTGTCTTCTCAGATTGATGCGACAGCCAGGAGTGCCTGTTATCAGCTTTGGCTGATACGCCAATTGCGCCCCTATCTGGAGCAGCGGGACTTAGAAATGGTCGTACATGCTCTATTATTATTATTATTATTATTATTATTAACCTTTATTTATAAAGCGCTGTAAATTTACACAGCACTGTACATACAATCTTTTTAATTGGATGGTTCCCTGCCCTCAGGCTTACAATCTAAAAAGACACGACACAAAAGGAGAAGGGAGTGGTGGAGGGGAAGGGGCCTTTCTAGTAGGATAATACATATAAAATACATAGCAATACAGGAAATGATTCAATAAAACAGACAACAAAGAAACATCAAATAGCAAGTGACAGTTATGCAATGCCTGGAAACGCTTCTCTGAACAGGATGGTCTTCAACTCCTTTTTGAAGCTGGTTAAAGAAGTGATGGCTCTTGCTCGCGGGGGAAGAAGGTTCCAGGAGTGAGAGGCAGTGAATGAAAAGGGGCAAATCCTAGATGGGGCAGAGGTAATCCTGGGCTGGGACAGCAGACCTTGACTACCAGAACGGAGGGCCCCAGTGGGAAGGTGAGGAGAAATAAGGTCTGATAAGTAAGGAGGGGCCAGCCCATGGAGGGCTTTAAACATTGATAGCAGGAGCTTATACTGAATGCGGAAAGGAAGGGGGAGCCAGTGAAGGGATGCCAACACAGGAGAGATGTGGTCAGAGCGGTGGGTGGATATGATAATGCGTGCAGCTGAATGCTGGACAGAAATTAGAGGACGGAGGTGAGAAAGAGGAAGCCCAGCCAGGAGGATGTTACAGTAATCACGTCATGAGATCACTAGGGCATGGACCAGGATCTTGGCAGTAGAGGTGGAGAGATATGGTCGGATTTTGGCAATGTTGTACAAAAAGAATCTACAAGCCTTGGCTGTGGTCTGGATCTGAGGGATACACGACAGAGAAGAGTCAAAGATAAAACCAAGACTGCGGGCTTGCTGGACTGGTTGAATAGAAATGTTGTCCACAGAGACAGAAAAGGAGTGTTGAAGGGTGGGCTTAGGAGGAAAGACAAGAAGCTCCGTCTTGGACATGTTGAGCTTCAAACGCCGATGGCGCATCCACTGCGAGACAGCTGTGAGGCAGGACGAGACTTGTTGTTGAAGCATTGGAGAAAGGTCAGGGGCGGAAAGATACAGCTGGGTGTCATCGGCATACAGATGGTAGGAAAAACCAAAAGAGCTAATGAGTTTACCTAAGAACAGTGTGTAGAGAGAAAACAGAAGGGGACCCAGAACAGAGCCCTGGGGAACTCCAACAGATAAGGGAACAGAGGATGAAGTCTGACCACCTGCGACCACTGCAAAAGATCTGCCAAACAAATAAGATCTAAACCAGTCGAGAACAGAGTCTGAGAACCCAAGGTCAGAAAGTATGTCAACTAGGAGACAGTGCTCAACGGTGTCAAAGGCTGCAGACAGATCAAGAAGAATGAGAACAGAGTAAAGGCCATTAGCCTTGGCCTGTAAAAGGTCATTGGAGATCTTAGTGAGAGCTGTCTTTGTGGAATGCCTAGGGCGGAAACCAGACTGAAAGGGATCAAGAATGGAGTTGGCTTCAAGAAACTCAAGACAGTGAGAATAAACAACCCGTTCCAAAACTTTAGAAAGAAAGGGAAGAAGAGAAATCGAACGATAGCTAGACAAAGAGGAGGGGTCAAGAGAAGGTTTTTTCAGAATAGGGGAAATGAGAGCATGTTTGAAGTCTGACGGGAAGGAGCCTGTAGAGAGAGAGGTCTACTAACCTCTCGTCTTGATTTTTGCAATGCGCTCTACATGGGGCAACCTTTGTGCCAGATCTGGAAGCTCCAATTGATAGAAAACATGGCAGCCGGATTGGTTGCCAGAAAATCCAAGTTCGACCTTATTACACCTATTTTAAAATCACTACATTGGCTGCCTATTAGCTTCTGGGCACAGTACAAGGTGTTGGTAATCACCTATAAAGCCCTACATGGCCTGGGTCCAGTCTACTTGAAGGAACACCTCCTCCCATACAATCCTTCCTGCACACTCGATCCTCCACGAAAAACCTTTTACAATCTAGAAAGACCAGACTGGTGGTGACCTCCCAGAGGTCCTTTTCTGTCATCGCTCCAAAAACTTGGAATGACCTGCCGGAAGAGATTTGCCAATTATCCTCACTCAAGGCTTTTAAAAAGGCAACAAAAACCTTTCTCTTCTGGCAGGCCTTCCCCAATTGATGTCCAAAACCAATTGAATCCCCCTCCTTTTATTATTTTTCTTACTTGTGATTTGTTTTTAACTTTGATGTATTGTTATGTATTTTTTAAACTTTTTTTTACTGTTTATTTTATAGTTGGGAGGGAGGGTTGGGTTGGGGTTTTGTGGGGCTTGTTGTTTTTATTGTTGTATATTGTATTTTCCTTGTTACCTGCCTCGATCCTCAATCGGAAGAGGCGGGATATAAATAAATATTTATTATTATTATTATTATTATTATTATTATTATTATTATTATTATTATATCATTGGTCATCTGGCTACCCTTGTACAACTGGGGAAGAAGAAGTTGTCTTCTTTAATAGTCTACTAGGATCCTTACCCCTATGTTTAGAGAACTGAATATATTTTCTAGGTCTTGACTGTAGTTCTGTTCCATGACCACTGCTAGTTGCAGTGGTGGTCCAAATCACCATTCAGCTTCTGCTGTGCAGCCAAGGTGCATTTTTGTGTCCATTTTTGCCCTATTGACAAGAACAAGGGCTGCTCCTTCATCCTCGGTTGTGTTGGTTGAATGCAGCAAAGGCATATCTCCACTGTGTTGTGGGGAGGGAACAAAGCTGCACCTGGTACTATATACCTTCTTGTGCACCATCCTCCAGAGGTCATGAACAAGATACTGGCCAGAATTTCTCTCATCCCTGACCCATACTCATCCAAGTCCACACTTGTCTTGGATGAGTATGGGATTAATTATATATACACTGATCTTGAAGTGGTAGTATCTCTGCAAAGATGCAAATGATGATGAGATGATTGATTCAGGTTTGAAGCTGTCATAAAACTTGCAGATCTGCAGAGCAATATTTTTTACGAAAGAGGTTTTGCAGCCTCTTTGAGAAAGAGCTGTTAGTAGCGTGAGCTTTCATGGACTTGAATCTCTTTCATCAGATGCACCTCACATTCATCTGAGGAAGAAGTCTCAAATGTTTCCAGACTAATTATGAAAGAATTTGTCTTACACATGAAAGTTAATTTTCCACATCAGGATTTTGCCCTGAATATGCACCCAGTAGTTCCCACTACACATAGTAAAAAGAGCCATTTGAGTATTTAAATTTATACAAGCTGTCTCCAGTGTCAGGACCTCTTCACTGTTTTCAAAGTGTCCCTTTAATCCAAACCTTGCTGAGATAATTTGGGGTGATGTCTCTCAGCCTTCCACCATCCATCCCCTCTCCAGAACTAAAGGTCACACCCACAAATTTAAATAGGCCATGACATTTATACCCTGTTGTAGTGATGTGCCCATGGCAGTAAGATATTGTGTGTATATATGTGTGTGTGTGTATTTAGTCTTTTATTGTATGCTGAAATACAGTGGCACCGCATGTTGGAATTTGTTCCCCTGTAATCATGAATTAATCAGTCTGCATGAGCTTGTGTCCACGTATGTATAAAACAGGTCATGTGAACTACATGACTGGTAACATTGCTGTGTGAACTGAATGAGATGTGAAGTGTAGTGCTGAGGAACAAATGACTAGGAATCACTGTAAATGAGATGAAGGGAGGGTGAAAATTTTTTGGACAGTGTTGGACTGTCCCTTACAGCTGCCCTAGCCACCATAGTTAGGAATGCATGGATGAGGAATATTGGGAGTTGTAGTCCAACTGCATCTGGAGGGGTAAACAGTTCTTCCTCTGATGTAAACAGGGAGAATAGAGATCCCATCTTGATTGTAATATGTTCCAATTCTTGCCACATTTCCATTTTGGAGAGATAATACCAAAAGACAATGCCCTTGAGGAATGCTTCTTTTCACAGAGTTGCATTTGGAAACTGCAATGGTTTGGTTGTTGTGGATTTTATACAGAAGACTACACTGCTAAGCATGGGAAGCTTTGAACTTTATGGATCAAGTGATTTGCATCAACACCAGCCTCGTTCTCCCCGTAGAAGCAAACAATTTACTGCAGGTAGGAAATAAAATATGGTTGGAATAATCTTTGACAGCCTTTCCTCTTAATGCCTGCAGCTTTTGGAATGGGTTTGAAATGCATGTCTGAATGCTATCTGGGAGAAAACTATGTGATAGATATCTGACTGCTTGCCAAATACTGATGCTTTTGTAGTAGCAAAAGATTGCGACAGATCGGTTTGGTGTCTGGTGAAAGATTGCTTCTTAAACTTTCTATAATAAAAATGTAAGAGCTTTGTTGTATCAGACAAAAGGCTTATCTATATCTAGCCTCTGTTCCTACAGTGCCCAACTGTCTACCTATCGAAAGGCCACAAAGAGGACATGACTGCAATTGCGTTCTCCACTTCATGTTCCGTAGCAAGTGATACGCTTCTTCTGATGATGGAGGTGATAAATAGCCATCCAACTAGAAGTCATTTGTGGCCTTCTTTGCATTAAATTATCTACTCACCTTATAAAAACTAGTCCAGTTGACAGCCATCACTACATCTTGTGGGAATTATAGTTTAACCGTGTACTATATAAAGAAGTATCTCCTTTTGTCTGTTCTGAATCTCCTCCCACCATTCAATTTCAGTGGGTGATCCTGTGTTCATAATACTATCATGAGAGGAAGAGAAATTTCTCCCAGCTGTTTTCTCCATATCTTGCAGAACTGTATATTCTTCTATTATTTCCCCCTGCCAATTGCTTTTCCCTCTCAATCTCTGGGTTGACATTTTCAGTGAGCTATCTGCCACAAACACAAGAACCCTTACCTGGATCTTCTGCTGGCATCTCAGACCCCATCAATGTACCGTATATATGAAGTTGATACTTCCCCCTCTCTAATGTGCCTCACTTTACATCTACTTAGATTTGAAATGCATTTGCTCTTTTGCTGATCTTTCCTGCCATTTTCATAGGTCTTTGTCGTCCATTTGTTGTAATCATCTGGGGGTGTCGGCAAACGTCCACTTAACCAGGGTATTTGATACCACGTTTTTTCTGAGTTTTCCTGAAAACATCAATCCGTATCTTCAGCAGTATGAATAAGCTTCTGAATCGATTCAGATCACTCTGTATCGTTCAGAGGAATGGAGGCAACTCCATTTGAAACTGAAACGATGGCATGTGTGAATAACAAAGGGGTTACAATGACTCAGAAGAGATTCGTGAACCCAAAACAAGATGGGAACAATAAACTCAATATGCATCAGTGTGGAGATCTGCATCTCCTTATGACAAATTTTTTTTTAGTGTGAATGCCCCTAAAGTAATCATGCATGTATCTACTAAAAATAATCCCCAATGAATTCAGAGAGACTTATTTCTAGGTTTGTATGAACAGGATTGTAGCCTTAGTAAGACATTATAGGATGCCACTGGAATGCAAGGTTTACTTTATACCAATCTTGTTTTTCTGGCAATATCTTTATTCACTAATTCCTCCCTTTATCTCCTTGCATTGTATTTTTCCCCACACCCTCATTTGTGTCCTAACAACAACCTAAGTAGGTTGGACAGAGAGCCTTTTAGCTTACATGAGTGTTCTGGAGAAACTGGGATTTCTTGCAATATATAATGTACATTGGGCAGAGGGTACAGAGTACACAGCTGTGGATCCGAGAGAAAGTGATGATTTTAAGCAGAGTCTGATAAAGGTATTAAATTTTTAAATAATGTGTTATAAAACATTAGGTTTCTTTTTAATCATGCTGCATGCATGCACACACAGGATATTTATTGATTTGGCTATTTCTCATTTTTCACACTTTTCTAAACACCGAACCTAAATTCCAATGTTTCTTTGTTTGAAATAATATTTTAATTCATTCTTCTTCTTTAATATCATTTGCCCACTTATTGCCTGCCATACTCTTTTGATCACACAGAGAGGTTGTTCAGCTGCATCTATTTGCTTTCATCTATGAAATGTTAGAACGTTATGCAGAAAAAATTCAAGAGATATGGAAGATAGATTTAGAAGATACTGTAGAAGATAGGGTGGGCCAGTGTGGTGTAATTTGGGCGTTGGACTAGGAATCTATGAGGCCAGGGTTTGAATCCTTGTTCAGCCATAAAAACTCACTGGGTGATCTTGAGCAAGTCACATTCTCTCTGATAAAATTACATATAGAGTCAACTTGAAGACACATAACAACAACAGTTGAAGAAACGCTTTAAAGTATCCTAAATTAAGCCAGATTACTTGGTTGAAATCTTGAGTGACTCTTTAGAGCAACATTTTGACTGCTGAAAAAAGGTAACACAATTATATATACTTAAAATAAAAAACCTCTCCAAATTATTCTTTAAAAATATATTACTTTTAACATGCTCACACTCTCTTGTCATTTCTTTCTAATTCATCCCACTTTTTTTGGTCTTTAACATACTTTATTCAATTTGTCTTCTGACTAGGAGGTCAGAAGTCACAAGCATATGTGAAGGCTCCTTCACCCGGGCCTAAATAGATGCTGGTTGCAATATCATTTTCTTCCACTTTAGATTATTTTATATTTTTCTCTTTCTTCTGCCTGCTGCTGATGTTCTGGCATGTTCCACAGACAACTTTTGCATGCGTGGCCTGTCTAACTTTTATCCTGATTTAACGAAACGGATCCGTACTTCCTACCAGAGTAAGTTTCTGTTAAGATGGTGCCTTGTCAAGATTGGTGCCTGGTCAAAACTGGTATGTGAGTGATGTGAATCTGTTTTTGTTCAGCTTGCATGCTGTCTTTCCCCTTTGGGATGAAATGTGAAACACATTTTGTTGTGGTAGTGGTGTTCATTACATCATCTTCATCTCTGGTTGTGTTTCCTTTTAACATAATGAAGAAAAAGTGGACTACCATGAGAATATGGAGTAGATTATTCCACCACACTATATTAGCTGAAGCATATTTAAATTAATATAAAAACAATGGATATTCTACTACCTGTTTCATGGTAAGTGTCAGAAGCTATAAAAACTGGGCATTTGCAAGGGTATGGAAACCAGCAAATGATCCTCCATGCCACAGACATAGCCTTGGGCTACTGCATAAAGTGTGGGACCATCCTTAATATTTTTAAAAATTAAACATACATGTATGGACATATGCCTGAGAGCACTAGCCCAATCCATGGTTCCAGGACATGTTTACATGGATGTTTAAAATGTTTGTGCATGTTTTCCACACTTTGGGTCTGTTCATGTGTGTTTGGTACAATGTGAAGAGCCTTGTGTTTGCTGTCTCCTCCCTCCCCCCTCTGTGATGTTCGGACGCCTTCCCTTCATTGCCAAATGAAGGATAAACCATTGTTTGCTGTTACACATGAACTGCAAAAGCTGTGGTTTGCAAACCACAAAATGGAAAGCAGTAAAAAAAATACAGAAACGATGTATATAATTTGGGAGGTTAGCCCATTGTGGATGCACATGTACCACAATATACCATCTTACCACTCAGATAAGATCACTCAAATCCAGGAAAAATGGTTCTTCAGAAACTGTATTTGCATAGCACTGACTGACCAGCCATTTATTTTGAAAGTACAGCATCAACATAAAGTAGAATTGAAAGTATATAATTTTATAGCTTTTAATGAGTAATGAAGGGTAATTAGAACATACTGAAGTGGCTTTTAGCAGAGTTCCAGGATTTCTGTGAATCCTTGGCAGCCTATGTGTGACAAAGACTAACATCTGTTCAGTTCTTTGTGTGTTTGTCTGTGTGTTTGAGTAGGATTTCTAGGAGAGTCTGATATACTGATATGGGTGATAAAGATAAAATAACCCTCTTCAAAGGTCTCTGTGGCTTTTGTCCTCTAATAAGACTTCTGATAATTCAGTTCATTTCTCTGGTCCCTTATGCTCCCTTAGCCTTTGGTACCATTGATCACAGTTTAGCCTAGTTGCTGTAACATTAATGCTCTCATTTGATCCTCACTCTTTGTTATCCGCAGTAGGAATGCAAGGTGTGGCCACCTAAATCTAAGACCCTGTCAAGAGAGGGTTGGGATGAGGAATTTCTAAAACCTCTTCTTTAAGGCCACAAGCCTTAGCAAAAGTGGAAACTGAGGCAGAGCAACTTTAAGGGCATGTTTAGAAACTATTCAGAGGGTGCTCATAGAATAATCATGAAATTATAGTGGCAATACTATTCTTGAAACAACATAGAAGGCATCAGCCAGTGTCACAGAAAGAGGAAAGGAGTGTATGAAAGCTTTGAGAGTCCATCTGCAGAAGAGTGTGCAGTGAGATGGAGCGAGTGGGTGTGATGGTGACAGGACAGTATTAGTTTCTACCAACGAGGACCCAATGTTTGGGATATGAGCACATTAACCTTAACTGCAGGGATATGAAGAAGGGGGCTGGAAGTAGGTAGGATGGCAGTGATGGTATGCTGATGGTGAGGATGATGATATTTACATGAGACAGCCATCTTCAGAAGCTAAACAAGGTCCCTTTGCCTGCAGACAGAAATTCAAAACTTCCATCAGGAACTTTGCTTAGAAAGTCAAAACTGTCAAAAATGGGGAGAGACAGGAAGGAAAAATTAAGAAGAAAAGAGTGGAGGCAGGGGAGGAGGGGAAGTCTGGTAGACAACCAATGCTAACAAGAAAAATTTGAGCCCGTACAGACAGGCCAAAATAAAACTGCTTCGGGTCACTTTAGAGGTATACTGTTTAAATTATGTATGTGTCGTAAGAGGCCAGAAGCCAAACCAAAGCCACACTCCAATCCTAAGGACTGGAGTGCAGCTTCTGGTCTCTGTGTGTGTCATTTAAACAGCATACCTCCAAAGTGACCAGAAGCAGCTTTATTTTGGCCTGTCTGTACGGGCTCTTTGTTAACATTTAACAGATAATAAGTAAACATGGAAGAGCACCTCAGAAAGCAAAGCTTTAGACATACCTTGCCTCTGACTTTTTGCTGTGATGGTGTTGTTTGTCTGAATATCTTTGATGTGCAGGACGATATATTGTATATTCTCTTTTACTTTCTCACTGTTGAGTCTCAGAGAAGAAGGTCAAACCAAGATAGACTTAGAAATCTTTGTGATACTTTTCATTCCCCTAATGTCAACGGCATTTGGATCTCAACCAAGAAAATAAAACTAACTGCTGATAAAGGAGATCAGAAAAGAACCTTGCCGTCTGGTTCTGAGATTTTCATGTAGCATCCTGCTGCATTTTTTATCCAGAGCACAACCCCCCACCCCACCCCAAAAGGAAGTAGCTTCAGCCCATCTTTAATTCTGCACAAGCAGTAAATGAGAGGAAATGATAACTGGTCATTAGGCACTGGCACGGCATAAAATATCTGGTTTCTGTTGCCTATATTGATTCATGAGAATGATGCAGAATCTTTCTCTTACTTCTGACAACTCCAGCCAGCCCAGAGTGCAGAATGTGTAAGGTTCTTTTCTGAACCTGTGGATCCATCATACATTCCTAGAGCACGCGCACACACACACACACACACCTGGTTTTGTAGCAGCTGCAATCACATAAGAGGCAGGGCTGAATGCAGGAGAAGTCTGATACCACAGCCTTGTCGGGGGGAGGGGAAAGATGACAAGGACACCATCCTGGATTACTTAGAATCCAGCTCCCTCTTCCACCCAACAGAAGGATGTTCCTTACTGAGAAAGATCTCTATGGGTAAAATCATGTATTCATAATTTAGGAGAATTTATTGTACTGCATAATATTTGAAGTGATTGGGTTTTTGAAATAAAGTCCAAACTGAAACTGATTTTTTTTCCTACTCCACTTTTTCAGGCCTAACTGAGCTATCAGATGGTCCAGTTTCATTGGAGTTGGAGCGGTGCAAGTCCCCCACAACTTCAGGTAAATATAATTCAGGATGTCAACAGTTTGGAGGAATCGTTTTGTTTTTTAGATTCTTCAGGTGGGAGGGTTTCCAATGAAGGCCATCTTCAGTGTTTGAACGTGAGACATTTTATTTGTTAGGGAATAATATAACTTAATAACTGTATTGTGGTTATTATTGTATCCATTACTATTTTTGTGATACATCCTCTGAACCATTGACAACATGTTCCCCTTAGCATCATTACTCCAAACAGATTTGTCTTGCCATAACTTAGGCCAGATGGGTTTTGTAGCTGAGAGTGCTGTCATTTGGGGCTTTTGTCTGAATAAGGTGGTTTTTAGAACAGAGATCTCTTTTGCACCCAAAATTAATTTTGTTATTCATTGCCCACAGGGCACAATGGCTGACTTCCTGTTAGTAAGCTTTGATAAGTCTTCCTTAGGACAACACAATTCACTGTTTCTATCATCATGTAGGTTGAAATTCTATTTTCCTTTGGTGGAAAATCCAGCTATTTTCCTGTAGCAGAATGCACTGCAAGGACATCATCTGCAGGGACATCCCAGGGACTCTCAGGGGTCACTGCAAGCACCTATTGAAGTGCATCCAGTTAAATAAAAATAGCAGGATGCTGGCCACAGATGTTGGCGAACCTCAGGAATAAACTCTACTAGAACTTGGCCACATAGCCCGAAAAACCCACCAAAAAAAAAATAGCAGGATCGTTTGCTGCTGATCTTCTCACTCTCTGACAACCCAGAAGGGGCCATGTTGGGGAGGGGGGCTGTGTGGTTTATGAGGTGAGTTGTTACAAGGAGGCTAGCAGAAGGAGATGTAGCTGCAGAGGCATAGCTATGTGAGACACCTGCATTTTCAGTGCAAGACCTTGGTCAATATTGTCCTTTTCTCTAAGCAAGGCTTCTTAGGAAGAAGCTTGGCATAAATTACATGTTAGGAAAGCACTTAACTTTTACCCAGATCATACTAGGATAGTACCCTGAACAGGAAGGTTTCTGCTCCTACATGATCTCAATAGTTAAGAGACTGGTGTACTGGTGTGTAGAAAAATCCTTCCCTTCAGTGATCATAGCAGATTCCCTCAGAGGGGAGCTAGTACTTCTGTCTTTTTTGAGTAGTAGTCCTCTAAAGGAAACCTGGAACTTTCCTTTGTGCAATGTCACAAAGCACTGTAACTTTTATGGATCACTTGGCACACTCCAGATATTTTGGATGACATTGCCCACTATCTCTGATCATTAGCCACCCTAGCTAGGAGTTTCGGTCTCAAACAACTACTTCTTGTTGTTGTGTGCCTTCAAGTCATTTCTGACTTATGGTGATCAGATCCTATCACAGGGTTTTCTTGGCAAGATTTGTTCAGAGGGGCTTTGTCTTTACCATCCTCTCAGGATGAGAGAGTGTGATGTGCCCAGGGTCTTTCATGACCAAGCAGAGATTTTACTACCCCTGCACCATAAGATGAATATCATTTTCTACTGGGGATGCTGCCAGAGATATGCATGTCATAACTTATTCATCTGTAGAATGAATAGAATCAGCTAAGGCAAACACATTTCTAGAAAATCAAGTAATAGTATTACTTCTTGTACATCCCAAAGATTTTGGAATGCTCCCTGCCCCATAAGATACAGAAAACAAGTATTTACAGGAAGAAGCTACCTTTCTCCAGGTGACAGTATGAATAATTTCTATGCATAATTTTTATGCAGAAAATAATTGTAGAATCTTGGGGGATATTGTTAAATGGTTGCAGGTTTAACAACAGTGTGTGATCTGAACGCACATTCCTATTTTAATTCTTTAAAATGTCTTATTACAGATCCTGTAAATGGGCACTGTACAAGTCCTACTTCTCACAGCTGCAGCTCTGGAAAACGGCTATCCAGTGCAGATATTACAAAAATCAATCGCTGGGGTCCTGGAAAGCCTCCATTTAGGAAAGCACAATCTGCAGCATGCATGGAAGTTTCTTTGCCTGTCACAACAGAAGGTGAGTGTCCTTGGGATATATATGTTTGGGATCGGCTGTTACTTACATTTCAAAAAGAACAATGGGATCTGCTGTTACTCACATTTCAAAAAGAGCAGTCTATGTACTATTTATCTCTATTCATACTCTGGTAATTCTGAAATCAATACTTTCTAATCAAGAAGACTCAAAAATGTGTGTAAACCTTTGAGTTCGTCATCAGTCATATATATTAGAAAAAGTAGGCAAAGGGAGAAGATAAGTGCAAAGAAGACTTAGAATCAATCAAAATCAGAGTTGGAAGGAACCACAAGGGTGATCTGTTCCAAGGAATCCATTGTTACAAAACACCTAAGAGGTTGTCATCTAATGACTGTTTAAAAATATCCAATGAAGTGGAGTCTATCACCTTCCAAGGTAGGCTATTGTATTATTGAACAGCTGTTACTGCCAATAAATTCTTTCTAATGTTTAAGTCAGTTCTTATTATCTTGTACTTTGAATCCATTCCTTTGGGTTCTGCTCTCTGCAGCAGCAGTAAACAAGCCTGCTCCATCTCTGTCTTAGCTAAAGATAGCTATCCTGCCACCTGTCTTCTCTAGGTTAAACATACACGGCCATCTCAAATATCCTCATAGGATTTGGATTCCAGGTCTTTTACCATCTTCTGGACCCTCCCGCAGACATGATCCAGTTTGTCAGTAACCTTGATCAGTGATGCCCTGAACTTCATTCCATGGATTCCAAGTGAAGCAAAAGCGAGTGGGATTGTTACTTACTTTGATCTTAACATTATATTTCTGTCTATGCAGCCTAGAAATGCATTGGTTGTCTTGGCTGCTGCATCACACTATTGACGCATGCTTAGCTTCTGGGTCTACTAAGACCCCTTAGATACTTTTCACAAGAACTGTTTTCAAGCCAGGTGCCTCCCATCCTATATCTGTGCATTTCACTTTTTCTTGCCGAACAGTAGTGCTTATCTTTATCCCTGTTGCAATTCATTTTTTTAGCTTTGGCTCAGTTCTCCGATCTGTCAAAGCCATTTTGAATCCTGTTTCTATACTTTGGATTATGAACTCCTCTGCTTAATTTGGTGTTATTTGTAAATTTGATAAGCATATCTTGTATTCAGTCATCCAAGCCATTTGTAAAGATGCTGAACAATATCAGAATCAGGACAAAATCCTGTGGCACCCCATTAATCACTTTGATCTGTCAACCAGTTCTAAATCCACCTAAAATCCACCTGGTTTTATGGACTGAGAACAACAGTGTGGCATTCCAGAGGGTTATAGAATTGGAAGAGGTCTCATTGGCCATTGAATTCAACTCCCTGCTCAATGAAGGATCTCCAGCTAAAGCTTTCCCATTTTGAAGATGTCCAAGGAAGGAGACACCACCACCTCTCTAAGCAATTGGTTCCCTTGCCAAACCGCTCTTACTGTCAAGACCTTCCTTCCAATGCTCAATCAAAATCTATTCTCCTATAACTTCAAATCATTAGACCTGGTTGAATGGTCTAACTGGACATAACTTTCAGATCAGAGGTGGTTCCCACTTCTGTGAGTCACAGAGCTGGAAGTGACTGTAGGGAAGTGCCCCTCTGGGACAGCAGAGAAGAGACCTGTTCCCTCCTCTCTGTGGGAGTCTTTGAGGTATTTAAAAAGTTTGGTTATGTCACCCCTCAGTCCTCTCTTCATCAAGCTGAACATGCACAGCTCCTTCAACCTTTCCTCATATATTTTATGAGATGCATATGCAATTTTAGATAGTTTTAATTGTTAAAATTGTTCAGCTCATATTTTGTATCATCCTTGTAGCCCTTCTCTGAATCTGCTCCAACTTGTACATACTCCTCTTAAAATGATGCGTGCAGAACAGACAACTCTAGATGAGGTCTGACTCATGCAGAATATAGTGGAACTATTATTTCCCTTGACTTGGAAACTATGGTTCTATCAATACGGACTAAAATAGTATTTACCTTCTTTGCTACAGTATCATACTGCTATGTCATGTTCATCTTATGATCAATCATAATTCCAGCCCCCTTTTCACATGTAATACTGCTGAGCCAAGTATCCCCCATCTTATACCTGTGCATTTGTTTTTTGTGGCCTACATGAAAAATTGTGCATTTGTCTTTGTTGAATTTCATTCTGTTAGTTTCAGCATAATTTTCTAGTTTATGAAGGTCCTTTTGAATTTTGTTCCTATCTTCCAATGTATTAGCTACTGCTCCCAATTTTGTGTCTTTCACAAACTTGATAAGGATTCCCTCCACCCCGTCATCCATTGATAAAAATATTGAAGAGTAAAGTCCCCTGGGGAGAATCCTGCAGCACAACCCTTGATGATCTACTCCAAGTGAAAAAAGTGTTCCTCTGTTGGTTGTACTGGATCTCTCAGTGACTATTGATACCACTGACCTTCAGGTCTGGAGTAGGAAGCAGTGTATTATACTGATGCCATTCCTGTCTATACAGGCCTGGTTCCAGAAAGTTGCATTGGTATTTTGGCTATCTGGGGTGTTGTAGGGTTCTATTTTATCCCCAATGTTATTTAATATCTGTTTGAAGCCACTGAATGAGATCACTGGCAGTTTTGTGGTTGGGTGGTCTCAGCATGCTGATGATAGTGTGTCTCTTTATCATCGGAGTTGTGCAGGTGCTGGATTAGTACCAGGGGAATGTAATGGGCTGAATGGGTCCCAGTGAATTGAAGCTGAATCCCATTAGGATGGATTCTTTGTGTATTGTAGACTCAAAGATAATGCTATGTTAGCCTGTAGAATCAGTATGTAGTGAGATCTTGTAGCACATCTACAAGGAAGTGGACTTTATTCTACGAAAGCTCATGCTGCCAACTTCTTACTTTCAGTTAGTCTTAAAGGTGCTACAAGATCACTCTACACTGTGTGTTGTTGTTCCTGGTTCTGGGAACTGAGTAAGGAGTCTGTGTTGCACAGGGTTCCACACTTCTTGGAGCATCTGCCAAGCTTCAGACTACTCCTGGATCACCCACCTCTGTCACTGGGGGCTCAAGTGGACTTTGTGGCTTAAATGCTTGGGGCCAGCTTCAGATTTCCTGGACAAGAAAAACTTGACCACAGTAATTCATATGCTGGTAATTTACCAATTAGACTACTGTAATGTGCTCCATGTGGGACTGCCCTTGAATACGACTTGAATGCTGCAGCTGGTGCAAAATGCAATTTATGAAAAGCATATAACTCCAGTTTTAAAAGAATTGCACTGGTTGCCAGTGTACATCCTGTCTGAATTGAAAGTGCTGATGATGGCATTCAAAATCCTAAATAGCTTGGGACCTCTATACCTCAAGGATTGCCACCACTTTAGTGTAGCTGCCCAAACTTGCAGGGCTGTCCCCGCTTTGTGTCCCTCTGATGGGAACAGCGCACTGCAGGAGGACATGGGGAAGAACATCATGGAAGCAGAATGTCCTCCTTTTTTTAGGCCCAGGTGGTGTCAGTGTTGGTTTCTTTTCAGTACCATGTTGAAACCTGACTTTTTGTTAAAGCCTAACACCCAAATTGAGATGCATATGCAATTTTAGATAGTTTTAATTGTTAAAATTGTTCAGCTTATAAATTACATCATTGTTCAGTGTTCTGCAAACATCGTTGTTCTAAAACATAATTGTTTTTAGAATACGGAAAGTATTTATTACCTGAAATCTTAAATTGTTTTAAATGATTTTACTGTATACTGCCCAGAGAGCTTATGATATAGAGCAGAACATGTGGATTTATGTTTAAACTTTAAAGGAACTATCTAGGGTGCTGAACTGTATCTTTGAACTGAACTGTATCTTCACAGTAAAAAGAGTTTTTGACAGTGAAATCTGCTGCCTCAGAAGGCTCACCTTCACTGGCAGAATTTGAATGGCTGCCTCTCAGGAATGTTTTAGCTATAGATAGTTTCTATAGCTTGCCTGAGCAGAGGTTTTGACAGAAGCGGGAGCCATCCTTGGTTTGAAAGGCATCTTCATTTACAACGATCTCCAGTAGTAAACCAGAGTTGTTGCTAAACAAGGCCAGTTTACATGTTGATATTTGATTTTAATTGTTTTTAAAATGTTTATTGTAAAGTTTTATAACTGTTTTATCTATGAGCTGCCTTGGGTCCCTTTCCAGGAGAAAGGCGGCATATAAATTTAATGAATGAATGAATGAATGAACGAACTATTTCTTGCTTTCTTTAAACAGATAACAGAGAAAATTCCCTAAGTCATTCTCGAAGCTCTAGTGTTTCCAGTATTGATAAGGAGACAAAGGAAACAATTACAGCTTTATATTTCACAGAATCATTTGCACGGAAAAATGACACAACAGTATCTCCTTGCCTTTGGGTTGGTACAGGCCTGGGGTTGGTCTTAACTGTGTCCCTTAATCTGCCCAGTGCAGATGAATTAAGACACACTGAGCCAGTAACAGCTTCTCCAAGTGGTAAGAATACTTGATTTCCTTAATGTCTTCTTTTTAAAATGTAGGAATATGCCACTAAGCTTGTTTTGCTCAGGATGTGTCTTCCCAGGCTCCTTGCTGACTTGCAAGATAGGATTATGGTTATACAATTATTAACAAAAATTAGTAAAAAAAAGGAACTGAATTATTCTGGTTTAGAATACTGTTCAGCGTGGTCAGACCAAAACCTGGAAATAATGAACCACAGTCTGAAAATCACTTACATCTCTTTATCAATACATGATTTGCACACATACATTTGGCTGAAGCAAGTATGGACAACCTTTTTACCCCAAGGGCTACATGTGATGCCTGGTGGGCTGAGAGTTATTTATATTCATTTGCACATGTGTACATGAAGGTGAAGTGTAACTGCTAAGATAATACCTCTGTAGGCCAATACCCATGTATACGATAGCTAACAATTTTTTAAAAATTAGGGTGAGTAACCATTCTTTAAAACATAAAGAACACTTTTATCCTTTTATTAGATTTAACTGAGCTTATTTCTTCTTGTCATTTTGCACATTTTTTAATAAACTTATCATATGCAGCACATTGATTTTCAGTGTATCTTCTTATTTTGAGCCTTCAATTGATATGATTATCTCAAGAAAGAAAGCAAAAACATAGAATTCTGTTCAGTGATGCCACAAGAGTAATGAATTCGAGTTATTAAATCTGGAAGTAACTTAGGATCTATCCCTATTTCTTTTAGCCCAGGGAATGTTAATACCATCAGTTCTATCATTTTGTCCAACTCGGAAATGGCAACACTGCGTTTGAAAATATGATGTTAAGGGGGAGAATATTCAGAGAATTTGGTGAGTGGGGTGGGAGTGTCTCTAGACACAAAGTTTTAGCCAGCACAGCATTATTTATATCATACGATTTATCAGTGTCATAAGTGGACAGAAAAGAAAGAGACACCATTATTTAACAACTTTATCTTGTCACTGTGTAACATAGATAATGTGTGTGGGGCACCATGATGGGTGGTTTGGAGAGGTTAGTTTATTTTATGTATTTATTGGAGCTATCAACAATGAGAACTGAAAAATATAACATGAGCAAATTTTATTTTATAGGTACATTTCTATCATTGAAGGGAGCAGTGTTAACTTTTGCTTGTTTGGATTGCTCGGGGACATTAATACGCCCTCCGTATGAAGCATGGAGTGATCCAAACAGCACCGAGGAGAGTGAAAAAACAAAGAAAAGGAAACTTGTCCTGCATTCTTCATGTTCCCAGGACACGGGAGACCACCAGTTTGCCATTATCTGCTCAGAAAAGCAAGCCAAAGTATTTTCACTGCCTTCCCAAATATGCCTCTATGTTCACAACATCACAGACACACCCTTCTTATTGCGAGCAGACGTGGTGACTCTGTGTAATAGTGCATGCCTGGCGTGCTTCTGTGCCAGTGGGCGCATCATGATCCTGAGGTATTTGCCACCCTTCCCCAGTCCCAAACAAAACATCTGAAGGACCTCCAAGGGAAGAGCCAAGGGGGAGGTTTGATTCATTGCTAGACAAGGAAGTTTTAGAGTGCATTTGCTTATCAAACAAACCTCTGAGCAAAAGTCCAATAAAAATCTTAATCCTCCTTCTTTTCAGCAGATATGCATATGGAATTTTGTTTAAAAGTACAGTATTTTGCTTATTTGGTCTTTACTCAAATTTACAGCCCATCAAGGGAGTCTTTCAATATTTTGGTGTCACTGTGAATTACATCCTTTGTTAATTTGCTTGCTTACTTACTTGCTTGTCAGACTCGGGAAATGGTAGTGTTGTGTGTGTCTATCTGTTGCTTATATATATGTGGGGGTGAGGGTAGGGGTGGTAATGGCAAACCCTCTCTGAAGAAACATGTCAAGAAAATAGGGCCTTAGGGTAGCCATAAGCTGGAAATAACTTGAAAGCATACAACAGCTGTCTGTCTGTCTGTCTGTGGCCCAAAACAGACAAGCCAAAAGAAGTAGCTTCGGGCAACTATGGGGGTGTGGTGTTTACATGGCACATGCCTCCAAACCAGCTTGAAGTCGCTCTGAGGTTGTGCCTAAGTGGCAGGAGCTAGACTTTTCAGGAGCGGATTAAATCTGCTCCTGCCAGCGGCCCATTTGGGACTGCAGTGGCAGCTCATTTCAGGAGTGCCTGTGCAGTTGCTGCAGTCCCAAGCCCATTCAGGGCTTGAGTGGCTTATGGCCGCTCCTTCTGGGCCTTCTGCTTTGGCCCTATGATCTCTCTGAAACAGAACCTCATTAAATCATCGTTTCTACATGGAAGCAATAAACCACTTGGAAAGATGACTGGGTTGCAGATGGTGGAAAGTGTGAAGCAAGTCTAATTGCACACAGGCAAAATTTCATTCTGAGGGCTATTCTGTGACAATGGCTTACTTCTTTGCTGCTGTTGTGTCTGCACAGTGTTCAGGCAGCAGAGCTGTTCAAAGTGGATAGCAGATCGTTTGCACCTTGGTCCACCACTGTTATGCCCAAATTAATCTGCCAGCATTGAATTTGGAGGCCATGTTTCTCTACTTGACTTGTGTGGTGCTGGCAGGCAAAATAGTCCGTTTTTGATGATTGTGCCTAAGTGTGCCCTCAATCTTTGAGAGATTGAGGCTGTCTCCCTCTTTGCTTTAGCTCATAAGAGCAAGGGGTATGTTTTGTATGTTGCATACAACACCTTCGTGTACTGTGGCAGACAAACTACCATTGCCTCATAGTTATTTACTCTATTACAGCTTAATAGAGTACCTATAAGACTTATGGGCTTCCCTCATTGTTCTCACCATATGAAAAAAAGGTGGCATTGGGGAGGCAGAAAAATCTAGTCTTTATGTCAGTTCCCCTTTTTATGGTTTTGGACTTGAGCTGCTATAAGCCCCAGCCGACTTAGCCTATAGTAAGAGAACAGACATGTAGATAGTTATTGATCTACTGATGGCTACAAATGTAAATTTTAAAGTATTTGAATTTGTAAAAAATCAAAAGTTGCTGTGAAGTAGCAGCAGTGCCCCAGCAGAGTTCCTTGTCTTATTCTGTTTCACGGGGTGCACTATATATGCAATTTTACATTCTTACAGATTATAGCATTCCGCATTGCCATACAATGCTTTATACCGTTTGGGCACCATCATGAAAAATATTGATCAATAGATGAAATTCCACTGTAGCAGCTGAATGGCACCAGTGAATGGTTAATGATACCCATGAGTCGATTCTGGTGCATTGAGTAGGACTTATTCTAAAGTAGCTATACACAGAAAAGCAGCCTTGATCATTTTGGTTGCATTCAAATGCAATAGTTTTGAGGGTGCAGATGACAATGCATACTGTATACAATACCATGTTTTTATTTCAGATGTATAAAATATGACTATTTTTCTTTAGTGTACCAAGCCTACGCCCATTGCTCGACGTTAATTATTTGCCTGTAGCGGACATGAGGATTGCCCGGACCTTTTGTTTTACCAACGAAGGACAAGCTTTGTATCTTGGCTCTCCCACAGAAATTCAGCGACTGAACTACAGCCAGGAAATGTTTGACAGTCTGCAGGTGAGTCTTGAAACACTGTCAAACATTCTTCTCTCATGCTGTTAATTTTTTCCAATAAAAATTGTCTGTTTTTACTGATCTTAATATACTACATTGGAACATCCCAGCAACATAATCTGAAAACCACAAGGACATGCTGTAGCTTCTTGACTTTAGCATTTTTCAAGCACGGGAAAGGGTGTTAAATCATCATATAAGCTAGCCCCCACCACTATCACATTGATAACATGGAAAGGTGTCAGTTCTGAATAGGAGAGCCTCTTCTTTGAGTGAAGTGTCTTCATATGAACCAGAACCTAGAATGTCCAAGTTCTGGCTCACAGGGAGAACCTCCATAGATAGCAGGGGCTCTTCTCTGCAGAACTGTGACTCTAGTAACACAGGTTCTTTTTGTCATGTTAATTTAACCCTTCATACATGTAAACAGGGCTGTAGTGTAGTACCACTCTTAAGTCTGTACTTGGAATCAGAACAGTGAACATGTTCTACACATGTACCACAACAACAGAGAGTATTAATGGCACCTTAATAGACTTTTATTATGCTTTTATGGACTGCAGGCCACCTACTGCATGAAGTGCAGCTCGACATGTTAGCCCAGTTGGTAGACTGTTATACACATAGATGGGTCCCACTGATTATATCAGTTGGGGTCAGGGGGAATTGAAATATGAGAGGTTTTAATTACCTTAATAGTTGCAAAGTCAATTATTATTACTTTTTTGTCTTTCAGTTCCCTCTGACCCCACTCATATGTGTATGTGTGTGTGTATAATTGTCAACTGAGGGAGTGCTTCATGCATCTGAGGAGGTGGGCTGGAGTCCATAAAATCCTATGTGAATAAACTCTATAAGTTTTTAAGGTGCACAAGACTCTTCTGGAGCAAGAGAATAACTTGGTTGTCCACCCAGAACCTGTCCTACTGGAGCACTATGGCTTTCAGTTTGTAAGTATGGGCTTCATGTGTACAGCTTTTGTGCATAAAGCTTGTTCTCACTTTCTGCTGAATGAAAGGTGGTAGGGTAGTACAGATACACTCCTCTTTGCTCCTATTCTGTGTGTTCAATGAAAACATGATTAGGAAAGTGAGATAAGATTAGAGCAGCCCACATGATAGTCAACAAAAACTGGGACTGGAGAAGATTCAGTTGTTGCTGCTAGATTGCTAGTTGTCTTTCCAAGTTGATTAATTGATTTGGCAGCAAAGTGTTAAAGAAGCAGCTAGCCAGACAGGTTTCTGTACCATTTTCTGCAAATGATACAACATCTCAGTTTCATGACACTTTTGGAGATTGCACAACTGGGGTGGCAACCTCTTAGGAGCCAAGGAGATACATGCACAGTTTTCATCCTATAGCCGCCCTACCTTAACAGATAGCTATGCTGTGTGTGCATTCTGCATGCCCCATAATGTATTTGAGTTCCCCATATTTCATATCTGGAGTCAGCATATTCTTGAGAGGTCATGTTGACCTTTAGTAACACTAGATCAGATGACCAGGAGAAAAGGAGTGAGAGCCAAGGCATTTGAATGATCCAGGTAATAATACAACCAAAGCTGCTTAGTGCTTCTTCCTTTCCTCAAGTCATATGCATTTCCTCTTGCATCTTGAGACAAAGAATCTCTTCACATCCAAAGCAGCAAGCCAAACTCTATGCCCACCCTTGTTGTGTTTCCAGACAAACTTTCCTGCCCATCTTGGGGCTATCCTGATCCAATTACTGTTTTTCTCATACTAACGTTAAAACCATCAACAAGTCCCAAATCCCATTGTCGATTTCTGGGATGGGACATCCAGTCTTTGTTACCTGAAAAGATAGCCCACTGCCTGGAGCTAGATTTCAGGTACCTAGTCTCTGCACACTCACAGTACACATACAGTTGTCCCAGGCTGCACTCCATGTATGAAAATGCATCTCCCTGAGACCTCTCAGTCTGAATCACTCCAGCTTTCCAAGGTCTACTCTGATCAGGTAATCCACTGCAAACCCCTCCAACACTGCCATCCAGTTTCCATATTTACATTTCAGTTAGTTCTGAATGGTGTGTCTGTGTGAATTATTGTGTGTATGTGTGATCGCACTCTACATTTTTCTAACTAAAACTCTCATAGGTTATCCAGCTTCTTGCAAAAGCTAATTTCCCCAACAATTAAAGTATCATCATGTTTAGGTAGGGGCTCTCAGTTCACCCATCCTTTATTTGGGTAAAAAAAATATTTTTTAACAAATCAGCATATAGTGATGAAAGGCATCCCTTCATGGCATGTCAGAAATTATTTTGCCAGTGTGGAGCATCATTGCACTCATACAGAACAGGGGAAAGTCTCCGGAAATATCAAGAGTTTCCAACGCTTTTTCGTTTGATTTTACACGGATGTTCCTAGGTTTGTGTCCAAACTCCTCCTTGAAATACTTTGGGTTTCCCTCACTCTCCCTTCCCTTATGTTCTTCCTCCTCCCTTTCCTGCTGATCATGTGTTATATCAAGACATGTGCAAGATTCCAGAAATGGATTTTCACCAATTTCCACTGAGCCTTCATTATTATTATACAGGAGTTACAGTGAGCTCTTAGTATCCACTGTGGTATTCAGCACCCACCCCACCCCCATGTGGATACCAAAATCCATGAATGCTCAAGTCCCATTATATATAATGGCATAGTAAAATTATATCCCTTATATAAAATGGCAAAATCATGCTTTTCTTTTTGGATTTTTAAAAAATACTTCAAGCCCATGGATGGTTGAATCCATGGATGCAGAATCTGTGGATATGGCGAGCCAGCTGTCTAAATGTAAAGCGCTTTAGCAGTATTACTCTAGTTAATCATTAGGATCATTTTATTTGGTGTGGCCATTCTTCTTTCCCTTGTTTGATCTATGTTGAATCTGTGTCCTGGAGACAATAGCTGTGTTTTCTGGTGGTGGCCATCTTAGTTACAAACACACCCATGCAGCTACATTTAATTCTGGAAAATACTTAATTTAAACTGAGGGTAACAATAAATGTTGTTCCACATAAAATCAGATGGCCAATCTCTCCCCACAACACATGCGCACACTGCCCAGTGGCTAATACATTATATTTGGAGGAAAAGGTATCCCATTTTCAAGTAAGCCTTCAGTACAAAAAGGAGTGACTGTAAAAGTGTAAGATCAGTATGTAAAATATATTAGAGGGGGAAACCATCCCATTCTGCATGGAAGTATATCACAGATAAAATCAATCTACCTATCTGTATATCTTATATCATCTTGCTGATAATGATGTTGTTCCACTTTACTTTTGGCCAGGACATGCTCGGGGAGCTGTTCACGCCTGTAGAACCCCCTGAGGCTCAATACCGAGGGTTTCTGAAGGGGCTGTTTGGCGGGAGTGGTGGAACACTCGACAGAGAAGAGCTCTGTAAGTCATCTTTCACACTCACATCACAGATACAAGAAGACAAAGACAGGAAAAGTATCACATTGGGAGGACAAGGTGTATCTATAAAACTGAAAGGAGATTGATGCTCATAAGAATATCTGTTTTCTGAAGCATAGCTGTCTTCCTCCCAATAGGGACTCTGACTGTTAAGGAGAATAAGGAAAATATTAATGAAATATATACTTTCAATTATTCTATATTTAACACCATTAAAAGTTAGGCATTTGTATGTACAATATCAACTATGGTGGAGGTCCTGGATAGGCAGGAAAAGGCAGTGACTTTCCCTGCATTGGTCCCACCAAGATAATGCACACTAAATGTTAATGATAATATGCTGGTGGCTGCTTTCTTCCTTCTCTTGTTGATCGTTTTCTGTCTGTTAACAATTTCCCCTAGGAATGGGAGAGTGGAATGAGAAAATTTACCCTCTTAAGACAGTGGTCCCCAAACTGCGCCCTTTAAGAGATTTTGGACTTCAGCTCCCAGAAGCCTCAGCCATGTTGGCCAACCATCTGGGATTCTGGGGGCTGAAGTCCAAAATCTCTTCAAGAGCATAGTTTGAAGACTGCTGTTCTAAGAGGAAAAAGCTCTCTTGGTGGAATACTCTGCCTGTTGAGAATTCTGAATTATCATTTCCTATGACGGGTCTTCTATCACATGGTAGCCAGGCTTAAATGTTATATATTCCCCTTTGCCTTTCAGTGAAAGGATGTGAAATCACACTTTGCTATCTGCATTGAATAGATGTCTGGATGGGAAATCCTTCTAAATATTAACTCTATGATAGCTCCATTACCAAAATTGTTAGATGCTGGGTGGGGGACCAGGAAGCACACACACACATATAAAAAAAATTTCTAATTTCATTCTGGTTTCCAATTCCAGTTGGTGAGGCTACAGCAGGAAAAGCATCTCGCAGCCTTGCTCAGCATATCCCTGGATCTGGTGGTGTTGAAGGCGTGAAAGGAGCTGCAGGGGGGGCTATTGGAGATTTGGCTCGCGCACGTCTTGCTCTTGATGAAAGGGGACAGAAGCTGGGAGAACTCGATGAGAGGACAGCACGAATGATGGCCAGTGCAGAAGCTTTCTCCAAACATGCACACGAGGTGGGTATTGGCCTCAGGCAGGCAACAGGACATGGGGCTTACTGTATGAAGTGAATTCAAAGATATAGCTGTGTTAGTCTGAAAAATCAGCATGCAAAGGGATCTTGTAGCACCTATGAGACTAACTGAAAGAAAGAACTTGGTAGCATGAGCTTTTGTGGACTTCAGTTGACTTCCTCAGATGCATGTATGAAGTAACTTTTCTTGAAGCCAGAGTCCTGGCCTGTAATAGCCTGTGCATGAGAGACCATGCTGGAAGAGGTAAGAACACCCCCCCCCCATATTTTTATAAATGCAGTACAGTGGACCATTGGTATCCACAGGAGTTTAGTTCCAGGACCCTCCGTGGATGATAAAAAATCTGTGGATAAGGAGGGCTGACTGTAGTTCCCTTTGTTCATAGGAGGCTCATGGGCGTGCCTCCCTCATCCTTTTAGTGTGAGGTGCCTCCCACTATGTCACTTAAATAATGTTATTTATCTTCCCCTGCAGGTAATGCTGAAATACAAGGACAAGAAATGGTATCAGTTTTGACTTTTAAGTATGAAGTTGCACCTTAGAGTCTCAAGAACAGAAGGTAAAGGAGGCCTTATTCTCAAAAATCAGGTCCAGGACAGAAGCAGTCGATACCTTTGGAAAACTTTCCCTCTTTCAGCACACCAGTTGATCAAGGAAGAAGGTTTTCAGATTTTTGCATCTGGTGGACCATTACAATTAATTTATGTTGAATATTTTCCAATGAACAATTGTCGTCAACAGGTAATTTCACTGGCTTTAGGTATGAACTCTGGGGAAGATTTCTCCTGGCTTAAAATATACTGTACAAACTAGACTGTCAATGCATTTAAAATGAGCAAAACTGTGCATGACTAACTGACTTCTTATATGACAAAGACAAAAGCAAAGCATGCTGTGATTGAGGGAAAGGGATTTCAAGGTCCACAAAGGAAAAAACAAAAACAGGAAATATTTGTGTTTTTAAAATAAGTTGGTACATCTCAAGCATGTTGCCTTCGACGGATGAGCTGCATTTCTCACATCTGACATTCCTTTCTGTAGACAATCTTAGGTTTAAAACACTCATGCATTTCATTAGTAGAAAAATAAAATAACATTAAAATCTACATTCTGGTACTTTCTTTGTGTTGTAGCTCTTGAGCTAGATAGTCAGGAGGCTGATGGTGGGGAACCCTTTTTGGCAGTAGAGCTAAATTTCCACTTGAGAAAGTTCTAGACAAAAGCGAAGTCAATGGGACCAGAAACAAAGGAACATTTCTAAAAATATGTATTTTTATTAAAAGAGTTGAACAAATAGATATAACATTCCCATAGGTTAAAAAAAAATGGGGGGTGTGTGCGTGTGTGAGAGAGAGAGAGAAAGAGAGAGAGAGAGAATAATTAACACCTAAAAAAACCTAATGAAATATACACAGAATATTATATTAAAATATACACAGAACACAAAATATGGGGCTTCCAGTCTGCCTAAAAACAGTGCTTTACAATTACTTGTCTAACTCAAGTTTATTCAAAAGTTAAAACTGTAACTAAAATAATTTTAATTCATCTATTGTACGTGAAGTAAAAGCCCTTATCTAAGACCTAATAAAGCTCTAAAACATTTTATAAAAAGGGAAAAAAACAATGCCTCTACTTATTAAATCACTCTTACAATCCTAAAGTCATAATAAAACCATGTATTCCATCAACATCCTCCACTCTTTCTTAAAGCTCTCAAAAATCTTTTCATATATTAACATAGTAATCTTACCCACTTCAGCTGTGTCATATAATTTTAACAACCAATGTTTACATGAAAGTGTTTTTGGGTCTTTCCATCTCTTGCATAAAACAGTTTTGCTACTGTTGTCCAATATCATGATATTGTTCCATGGTGTTCTGTTGTTGTTTTTTTAGTTGGTCATCTAAGAGTCCTAACAGAAATATTGCAGGATTTAACTGGAGTTTATTTTTCAAACTATCTCCCATCGGTTTAGGAATTTGAGTCCAAAAGTTTTGAGTTCTTTCACAAGTCCACCAAATGCGGTAAAAAGTTCCTGCTTTTTTCTTATTGTTTTTCTTTTTTACATTTCCAACACAAATTCAAAGAGCTTTTATACATTTTAGCAATCTTTTCTGGTATCAAATACCAATAAGACATCATTTTATAAAACACAGTCTTATTGCTGTCAGATCTGCCATCTTTTCCTGTGATGATCTTCTGTCATTCCACCTGTTTCAACAACACTCTAGCAACAAGAGGAAAATTTACTATACTTTTAGTTTCCTGTGCTTATTTTTTAAAAGCATTTAAAGGAAAAACTTATCCTTCAAGCACATTGACAATTGCATTTATTTAAGACTACTGGTCTTTTGAAAATCTTTTTGTGTATATGCTTCTACCATTCTTGGATGTAGCTGTCATCAAAAATGTTCTCTAGAGAATTAATCAATAGAATACAATTTCTTAAATTAAAAAAATGGTTTAGAATAAAAATGGAAATAAGTCTGCCATATTTTTTCCACTTTGTCCTCAATCATCCCTAATAACATCGTTTTTTGTTTAACTCTTCCTCTGTCACATTGTATAAAGAAATCCAATATTTTTTAGCTTGAGGGCATGTCCACCAAACATAATAATATGTCTCTGGCGCTTGTATATATTTCCAACATTTACTTTTCACACCTCTATATCTCTTTACTATTCTATGTGAAGTCAAGTGCCATCTTAAAAACATTTTATAATTATTATTTTTAGATCCTGCCTACATGTATATTCCATTCATTGCTTCCATTCTTTCCAACTGATCTAAATTTATTACCTCACCTATATTTTGGGCCCATTTTATCATGCTGGGTTTTATTAATTCTTCTTCAGTTTCCCCTTTCGGAAGTATTTTATATAGTTTCAATTTTTTTTATTTCCTGTTTTCAGAATTTCCCCCCGCTCTGATTTGTTTATTTCAATGTCTTCCATTTTGGGAGACAGAGTCCGAGATGCCAGGTAGAGTGGTAATGGCACCCTACCTTCTGTCTGAATAAAAGTACTGGTAAGGATTTCAAGTGGGGGTCAGGAGATGGAGACTTGGAAATGGGTCACTCCAACAAGGCTTCATGGCAGGAAAGTCCAGGAACCTGCTCTGCAATGCTGGCTATGATATGCAGGAGCAGGAGCAAGTTTATGAGTCAACAGTATGACGGGGCAGCTAAAAAAGCCTAATGCAATTCTAGGCTGCATCAATAGAAGTATAGTGGAGGGAAGCTGTTCCTTGCCAGGAGTGGGACAATCTTGGCTGAGACCCAAGCAGTAGCATGCACCTTGCGCACACCCAGCACAGTCACTCAGCAAGGAAGGAAGGGTGGAACAAAAGGAGGAAAGCTAGCCTGCCTCCATGAGTGCGAGTAAGGAGTCACTGCCAAGCTAGGTAGCCATAGGCAGGCAGGCAGGCAGGCAGGGGAATCATACACTCCTAGAGTTGGAAGAGACCTCAAGGGCCACCCAATCCAACCCCATTTTGCCATGCAGGAAGACACAATCCAAGCACTCCTAATAACAGATGACCACCCAGCCTCTGCTTAAAAACCTCCCAAGGAAGAGACTCCACCACCCTCCGAGGCAGGCGAGGGAAGACGCCTGCAAGTGCCAGTTGCAGCTTGGGCTCTGCCTCCAGGAAGAGGTAGCACTGCTGTTTAAAATGCAGCAATAATCTCAAGAGCATCAAGCTAGAGGGGACGATAGAGGGAAATATGTACTGCACCTGTGCCAGATATTATTAAGATTTTTTTGTGTGGCGGAGACAGGGAAAGCAGCTGGCCATTCAGGCATTACTTTTTCAAGCATGGGGTGTGGAGGAGGACTCGGCTACTCCCTGGTGCTTGGCCATCTCCTCCAGTTTGCCGGCAGAGTTGCCTCTGTTCATACTAAGTGCTTGAGTATCCAGACTTGGCTTTCCTGAGCTGTGTGAAAAAATAACAGGTTCAGTGCAAGTTCTAAGAAAGCTGAACCGGAAGAAATGGGAAGCGGAGAAAAAAGACATCTGCATTTCTTTCAAATGTTGCATTTGCAGCTAGGACACTGAACCTCTAGGAAGCAGTTGTGTACAGGTTTCCTAAAAGTTCCAGATTCACCTTTGACATTCAAAGTAAATGTTTCAAACCCACAGCTTGATTAGATTATTTCTTCGTCAAGTCAGCACTTTTCAAAGGCAGCACAGGAGCAGAAATGTGATAGACAAATATTTTTATTACACAAATAGTTATGAATTAAATTCTTGTCTGACTATTCACAATACAAACAGCTTAATTCATTGGTTTAAAAGCCAGTAGCAAAAATACATCAAAGCTGATCTTCATTTTCTTACATCAAGTATTGAGGCACAAAACCAGACCTAATTAGAGCACCTTACAGAGAGTTGTAGTCCAACATGACAAAGTCTACAGTACTGTATGTTTCAGCATAGCATAGTAATGGTACATGAGGATCTAAGCTGTCCTCAACTTACCCTACAACCTCCAAATCCCGTCACCCCCCCCCCCACATGACCATCCCATACCTCATAGGAAATGGGTAGGATCAGAGAAGCATCTGGCTATGTCCCCATAGTGAGATGTAAAATAATTTACATCAGTGCTGAGATCTGTTGGGTCCTCTGGAGGTCTCAGTATGGCTGTAAAATTTTCACCGTTGACTATGAGGACATAGCTAAATTCTTCCCCAATACTGTCAACTCCTCATGAGACACCGAATGCTCGTGTGATGTGGGTGGCTTCAAGCACTGTAGGATAAGTCAGGAGGGCTTTAGTGCCACAGAGGCAGGAAGAGAATACCAACCTCCACACCACCCAAAATCCAACATAAGCAGTATAAGGGAAATTGTAAATTTCCTTACACAGTGCAAGGAAAATGTGTGTATGCTACTAACAGGATTCCAGGTAGTGAACATTCACTATAAGATCAAGAGACCCATCTCATTCCACCCTACAGCAGGCAAGGAGAACTAGTAAAGGATTATTTCACACACTTGCTACACAAGTACTGCACAATTCACTGTGCCTGTAGTGCAACATGAGGAGTCATGTCCATGTACTGCTAACAATGCCCCCACAAATCATAACCTCGTATCATATATTCAACACACATCGTAACGTTTCTGAAAAATAAATACCATCATATGTCAGGAAAGAGGCATTTATGGTGACAAATTAAGACTTTTCCTCTCTGAGGACGGCAGCTGTATTATATACAAAAACCTGCCATTATATTAATTTCATTAAAAGCACTTAGAGGCATTTTTTGACAAGTCCATTAAGAAACAATACATTACTAGACTTTAAATTCATTGTAGATTTCAAGAGGAATTATATTTTGCTTTAAGAATGTTATTGTCATTTCTAGATGTGCAGTGGCAACAGATGAATGCTCCTTTAATAATTCCATTTATAGGTTCAGATTCAGCTGGGAAATAAATTGTATCAGCGTTTTAAAATGCATCCAGTTGCCCAGGTGTTGAATCTGGTGGCAGAAGCCATGAATTGTCCTGTAGACTTGGGTACTAACAGCACAAATTTCTGTTTCGGGTTCATTCACAAGTACAGCTCTTGCAAGTCTCCCCAGCTTGACCCGGCTTTCACTTTTACTGAGAGCTTCACTGAAAGTTTCACAGCATTTTCCATTTCGTGCTTAACAATCTGTGCTACCTACAAGACAATACAAACAAGGAAAAATCACTAGAGCAACAAGGGCCTCCCAGTTTTGTTTGGCTGTTCAAACATGTAGAATTTCTATTGGCTACACATTTCAGGTCACTGAAATTGGCCAGTATGCCCCTAAGCCAAGAGGATAATAATAGTCCTAAGGGAACATAAATACCCAGAGAAGCTAAGCAGATAACTACACTCTGTTTGGGGACTCAAAACATTCAGCAAAGTCTTTCACATGCCTCTCTACTTAGTAACTGTACTTGAGCAAGTGACTCCAATAAAACATGTATTCACTGTGTCTTGGCAACTTATGATCAATAGTGTAAGCCTGTATACAAGACCAAAGTAAACTCCACCCTTCAAGCTCAGTTTTTAAAAAGGTGCCACTTCACATGGTTACTTCAGGGAGGCTAATTCTGGTATAAAGCAAGAATGGGAGAACTACATCTAAACACAATGGGATACTGTGGATTCAAGTGCCCCAATGTATCTGAGCAGCAGATGTCTTCCCTTTCATACAGGCAACACTGGCAAGCCAAAACACTACACATAATTTAAATTATTTCAGAAGAACTGCATCCTCATACCTGAATCATGCTGTCTTCCGCAACCTCATAAAGAAGTTCATCATGCAGCTGGAGTATGAAGAACCCTCCATGTCTTGGATAGGTTATCTGCCTTTTTTCTGCCCTGACTGATTTTCCTATAGGGAATAAAACCCAAGCAGTGCATCTTTGAAACCATCACAACAGAGACCAATAATGCCCAGAGAAGAGCTTTGAGGTCACCCAAGTGTTTAAAAACAATTACTACTACTGTACTATTATTATTTATTTATTTATTTATTTATTTATTTATTATTGCATAGATTCTAGTCATTGAAAGCAAACTTATCTGAACAGTCCTAGGCAATCTGAGCATCTCAAACCCAAGCTAAATTCCCACCAGAACGTCTTCTCTCAGGTCTTCCCTTAATTCTATCTATCCATCCATCCATCCATGGCAGTAACCTAGCCCTCAGACAATTTAGAGTTTTAAATGTCACAAAAGACGAACAAGGAACATCTGGTACTAATGCACAGTACCTAACTAGACATTTGTTTGTCTTCTTAGCTGTCCATGGAATCCTCATCCCTCTTCTCCAGCATCACATCTCAAATGCATTGATTTTCTTCCTATCTTCTTTCTTAACTGTCCAGTTCTCACATCCATACATGGTAATAATAGGGAATACAATGACCTGTATGATTCTAACTTTTGTGCTCAGTTGTATATATTTGCATTTTAGGATCTTTTCTAGTTCTTTCATAGCTGCCCTCCCCATTATTAATCTTCTTTTAATTTCCTGGCTGCAATCCCCATTCCTATCAATATTTGATCCCAGGTATAAGAACTCTTTTATTATTTCTATTTCCTCATTCCCTAGTTCAAATTTGTGTAGGTTCTCCTTGGTCATTATTTTTGTTTTCTTTATATTCAACAGTAAGCCTACCTTTGCACTTCTTTCCTTGATCTTTCTTAGTAATTGTTCCAGGTCTTCAAGGTTTTCTGCTAATATTATAGTGTTGTCTGTATATAAATCTAGATATTTTTTTTTTAACTGATCACAATAGCCTGGGTGGACTTTACTGTTCTTTAACGCTTAAAAAAAAAAAAGAACCATTCCCCTCTGAGTAGAGTGGTGATAGGCTAGAGCTTAATCTATCCTAGAAGCACTGACCTGCTTTACTCTCTCTGC
>NC_056523.1:198330861-198348862 GCF_019175285.1 Sceloporus undulatus
CCCTTGTGACCTTTTTAAATGCCAGGACAGGAAAATGGCAGTGATAGCAGCTCTCAAAAGAGTAGCAAGAGTAATCAGGATTTGAAGGATCTGAATAAGACATTTGTGTGTGTTTGTCAGCTTTTCTGGATTAAAATCATATTAAAGTTGAGGTTACCATTTTCTTTGCTTTGCCTTTTCACCCTTTTTGACATGTGCACATTTTCTTAGCTCTGCCGTGCCTGGTTGCCTATCCCACACATCACCCAGTCACTATTCACCATAGTTCCCTCCTCATCCATCCAGGATGAGCACAAAAAATATGCCTGCTGGAATTTTGGAAGTTCTTTGACAACATTTTCCTTTGGTTTGTCCTCTACGTCATTTGTTACATGCCTTCAGGTTTTGCCCTCAACTTATCCATGGACCACATCAAAAGCCATAATGTTGGCTCCAAAACCTGCCCTCAACTTATACATGAGGTTGACTTATAGGCAAATATATATGGTAATTTGGGAATAACTTGCTCAGAATAGCTATGAATTCTCTGGCATAAATTTCAGTTGTGTTAGTACATTTTGTACTCCTACTAACAAACGTTTTTGGATTTGGAACATTTTGCCATCAAATATAAAACTAGACAGAAAAAAAAATACATACCTGACCATTTTTTCTCGAAGGAGCTGTCCAAGTGTCCAAAAGACTTTACTGCTGCAGGTAAAGCTTCTAGCTGTTTCTGGATATTCACTGTGGCTGTTTTAACAATATCTGCTGCAGATCCCTGGACCACAGTGTTCACAGCCTGCCTCTCTGCCTGATTTCAAAGACACAGCCATGTTAGTCTGGAAAATCAGCATGGAAAGGGATTTTGTAGGACTTTTGAGACTAACTGAAAGTAATGCCCTTCAGCACTTAACTTTGAGCAAACAAGCCAGTCCCTGCCCTAGAAGATAAATGGACATAGATCAGGCATTAGGAATGGGAATACACAAAAAACAGTGGCAGAACATTTCAATCTCCCTGAGCATTCCATCTCAGACCTCAGAACAGTGGTCCTTCAACAAAAGAACTACAAAGGAAGACTGGAGAGATAAACATGAAGGCGCCCTTGAGTTATTTACTCTCCTTGACTTTATGCAACAGCCTTCCTCCTGCTTTTGTCCTGCAAAAACCATAATTAAAACTGAATTTGTCACTTCATTTCCATATCCACAAGGTTTTGAATTGGAATACATTCTAACACACAAATGGCTTATACATAGGTCTGTCTCTGGATTCTACCCTCCAAACATACATCTGAGGGAGTAGACTGAAGTCCAAAAAAAGCTCCTGCTGCCAACTTCTCTCTTTCAGTTAGTCTCAAAGGTGCTGCAAGATGCACATTTACCTGATTAACCCTGTTTCTAGGGAAGCAGGCTCAAGTCTATGAAAGCTCATGCTACCAACTTCTTTCTTTCAGTTAGTCTCAAAGGTGCCACAAGATCTCTCTGCCTGATACTTACAAAAAAACAGAGAAGAAAGAGTACAGACTAGTTTGCTGCCAAACCTGCAGCACAATCAACTTTTAAAATTAGAAATGCTTATTTTGCTCCAGGAACAGAAGGGAACAACACAAAGTCTTTCTCGCTTTCTGAAAGTATACTTAAATAATATTTGGGTGCAGGGAAATCATAGCTGTGTAGCCTTCCCTCTGGACTTCAAACCTGGGTTAGCAGGACAAGACATGAGACGGGAAGAAAAGTTTTGTAGAAAGCAAGGAACATGAAGATACCCTGGTAATAAACTATGTTATGGAACTGTGGCTGCATGGAAGGTGGAGGGAAGAATTCCTTGGCGGATTGAGCAAATGTTCAGGTAAGAAGAAGGAGGTATTTTCAGATGTGTCAGGAGTAGAATGTTTGGGAAGAAAAACTGTCAAGTTAAAATGGCTGGAGGGTTTGTAGTACAGTCAGCCCTCCAAATCTATGGGTTATTTTAATCATAGATTCAAGCATCCGTGGTGTGAAAATATTTAAAAACTATATAAATTTCAAAAAGCAAACCTTGATTTTGCCATTTCATATAAGGGACACCATTTTACTATGCCACTGTATTTAATGGGACTTCAGCATCCATAAATTTTGGTGTCCCGGGGAGGGGGGGTGTCCTGAAGTCAAGCCACAGGAGATATCAAGGGCCCACTGTATATTACCATAAGCAAACTGATGGCTTCTATGTCCCCAAAAATGCATGTTTTAAAAAGCATGAAATCTCATTCCAAAACAAAATCTCCGTGGTGCGATAGTGACACAAATACAGAGCCCAAGCAGAGTGTTTGAACAGTTCAACTGGAAATGTTAGAAGTTTTTTCGTATACTATTGCTTGCAGTCTGGAAACGGTGGTTAAGGCATAGTTGTCCAGCCAGTGCAGTACAAAAAAGGATCCAATACGTACAAGAAATGGAAGCTCCAGACAGAATTAGTTGCAAACTAAATGTTGAACAAAATGTCCCAATAGAGGATGAATAGGCACATTAATCTAACAAGGTCAATACATGGAGGGAGCAAGAGAACAAAGCATGTGTTTCTCCTCAACTATATTTTAGCAATTTTACAAAATGCTTCCCAGCATACCTGTGCCTTCTTGTATGGGTTTGATTCTCTAATTGATGGGAGGTATCTACGCCGTCCCATGATTGTCTGCACAAATCCATCTTGGCTGCATTTCTTTACTGTCTCTCTTAGGAATTTCTGAATACCTATAAAACACGAAATGATGCTGCACAATTACCAATTCAGTAGTCAAGTCTTAATTTCCAAACAAAAATGAACAGGTTAACTACCTGTAAATATGGTTCTTAGAGTGGTCGTGAATATGTTAATACACACACAGATATTTGGAAGCTTCTAGAGCTGCATTTTGGCAGTAATATTACCTCCTCAGCCGCACACATATAAGCCATGCATTCTCACCAGTTCCAGGTCTGCCATTGAAAGACCTGGAGACAGCGAAGACAGTAAGAGAGTGGGTTGTGTGAGTTAACAGATGACCACCTGAAGAACCAGTTACGGACAGGCAACCTGCTCTTCTTCTTTGTGGCCTCTGTGGCACATATGGGACAATAGCAAGCTAAACTCACTAAGGACAATGGGTCACGCCAGGACTGACAACAGCAGCACCATACTATATGCAGCATCAGCTTGGGACCAAGCATCCAGTCTGTAATGAGACAGAAATACAGATGTTTGCGACCATGTAGCTGCTTAGCAGAGTTTCCGTAGAAGAACCTCTTTGAAATATGTTGATGAGGTGCCCCTTCTTGAGTAGAGTGAACTTTGACTCCCTTGTGGAAGAAGTTTCCTAACAATGAGAAGGTAGGAAGAGACAAGAACAGAAGCACCAACCTAATATCTAAGGTGTGAAGGGTGTAACTCAAGAAGATGAGGCTTTCATAAGTGGAAAGCTTCAGTGGCTGGTTAAGATGGAAAGCAGAAAACACTTTTGGGAGGAGAAAGATATCTGTGGAGAGGACCACCTTGTCCTTATAATAGGACAAGTAAGGTGGATCCATTCTCAGTGCTGCCTGTTCATTTGCCTTACAGATGTCAGGATCATGGTCCACACATGGTTCTTCCATGCTTAATTGCTGTGTTTGGGCATATGTGTATTAATTAGGGATGATAGGTTATGCTATGCTATTGGTGATGCTGGAAAAAGAAACGTTTATGTCAGAGTAGTGGCCTGGGATAATGAGCAGATGTGTGGGGAGGAAGTATGTGCACCAAATACCATGGTCATTCTTGTGAGAAACTGTCAGTTGGGGATGGATGGAAAGAAGGGTTGAGATCTGGGAAGACAGTATGTTTTGAGTTGCAGACAAATGGGATGAAGACTTTTGTAATGGGTGAATTGTTTGAACTCCAAATATATGGTGTAACTGGGGGGAAAACTTTTCAGTCCTGACAACTATGTATTGTGATTAACTCTGCTTACTGAATAAAGCTTTTCTGAATCTGCTGAAGGCTAACATTTCTGGAGTGGAATTAGCTTATACATTACAACAGACAACAAGGAATACTGTCTTCAAGAGAGCAGGTGAAAATCACCAGATGCTACTGGTTCAAAGGGGCATATCCTAAGCTTAACAAGGACCAACAACAGGCTCGATGAAGGCAGCGGGCCACAATTAAGATTTTATGTCAGGTTCCCCTGTACCATCAGCCATTTCTTGCATGTTAAATAAGAAGATACATGGAATCTCTTCCAATTTATTATATTATTTAAATCCTAAACCCAAATAAGCCGAAGTAAACACATTCCACAGAGACTGAACACTACATAATCAGAAACTTGAATGATAGGAGTTGAAAAGCAGATAAAGAATTGATGTCAGAAAAATATTGCACAAGTGGCCAGGGCCAAATGGGCTTTCTTCTTTAACGTTTGATCCTTTGAGCAAATACAGTTCACAAACACTACACCTGCAACTTGTGTATCATTTCAATATTTCAAAAACAAACCCCATTTCTGTGGAACACTACAATAGGGTCTGGTAAGTCTGCCTGGCTAAGTGAAGATCCTGGGCATTAGACCTGCTCTTGCAGTAGAGGACTGTAGGAAGCAAATACAGTCTGTGATCCTTCCCATCTTTCCTCTACAGTCTCCCCTCCCCCATGGCTTCAAAATGTCCAGATATTTTACATCTCTGTCCTAATGATTGCAAGAGGTTACTGTATTTTTTATCAAGAGAAGAATCAATCAAACGAATGTAATATTCTCCCAACATAAATCCAGAGAAATCCCTGAGGGAAACATTACAAATATTTCAGATACTAGAACAAATCACCATGTAATGGATCCCTCTTGAATACATATAAGTTATATACTGATGGGATGATTATTGGAAGGAAAGAGAGACCTTACGTTACCTATCTGTTAAAGTTTTAATAACTTATGATACAGAACTGCAAATATATTTGTTGCTAAACGCAAATACTTGAAAGTTTCCTCAACCAATAATCACATAGCGACTAAACAATGATTTATGAAATACTGGTATATTTTCAAGTTTTAAAAGCCTCTGACAAAGAAGCTTCTTTTTACAAGCCTTTTTTACAGCTACCTAGCCTGACTCGGAACAGGAGGGGGGGGGCTTTGCTCATTGTTCCCTGTCTAGCTGGATGTTTTTTAGCACCATCAGCACTGGGAGGATGGTGAAAAGGGGATGTAGAAACATAGACTTTTATTGTTGGGTTCCAACAGTGTGCCTGCAGTGAACACTGAAAAAGAATGGAATTCTACTCCAGGCAATCCTACTGTGGCTGTCTGTGCTTGCCTACAATAAGCAAGATAAACAGCAGCTGCCTCCAGAATCCCTTACTGAACATGTGTGAACAGAAAACAGACAGAAACGGGTATAGTAGATAAGCCTGCCTCACCAGCAACCCCAAGCAGTTAAAAATGGATCTATAACTATAAACACATTCTGATTTTTTTAAAATCACCCTTTGTTCAATTTTGAAAAAGTTTTTCAAGTGGTCAACATGTTTTTTGTTTATATATGCAAGGCACGAGAGCCAATGTGGAATAGTGCTTTTGAGTATTGGACTATGACTCTGGAGATCAGGGTTTGACTCCTGCTTGGACATGGAAACCCACTGGGAGACCATGAGTGAGTCACACATTTCCAGCCTTTAGAAAACTCTGTGATAGGTTTGCCTTAGTGTCACCGTAAGTTGGAAATGATTTGAAGACAAGCAACAACATGCAAGGCTTACCTTGCCTGGTTTTTTTTCCATTTCATATCTACATATTTTGAATTTAATATACTGTATACTGAAACTGGTCTTCTCCTTTTGTGGTGTAGGAACCTATGGATATTATTTTTGCCTCTGGTCCAAATTTTCTGTTAAAGATGTAATGTCCAAGAACACATTTACTTTGTTAATCAAGGTACTGTATACATGTATCTAATTTTCAAGTTCTGAAAATACACACCAAAAGGACTGCAAAGATAGGATATTAGCGAACTGACATATGAATAATAGTTAAAACACCAAATTGTGGGGGGAAAGTCATGGCCATCAATATTAGTAATTTTTACCTGGGTATCTTGATTTGAAAGATTCAATGTAGTGGGAAGCATCTGTTTCCTCAACACCCATCTGTTCCCCCAAGGATTTAGCTCCTATTCCATAGATCATTCCATAGCAAATCTAGAAAAACAATGACATCATAATTTGTTGCATTCAATGAGATTCAAGCATACAAAGCACAGGTTGCAGAGCCACTGAATCCATGTGAATTAGAAAATGGTTAGTCACTTTAGTTGAGTCTAGAATTTGCACCATGATACCAATGAACCAGTGTGATGTAGTGGTCTGAGCATCACACCAGGACAGAAAGTGGTTGAATCCCCAGTCAGCCATGGAAACATGCTGGTTGACCTTGGGCAAATCTCACCCCACCAGCCTTTGGCAAACGCAATGGCAAACTTTCTGTTTGAATCAATCTAGTCTATTCTCTGAATGGATCTTGTCAAGAAAACTCTAAGACAGGTTTGGCATAAGTCAGATTCGACTTGAAGGTGCAATTAAAAAATCAAAGGAAAAGGTGAAGCAAACCACTGGATGCAGAGAACAAACAGTGGAGTGGTATTATAGTCTATAGACAGAAATTAAGAAAGACAATAAGAGCAGACAAACTGCTTTTGCCAGTTTGTAAAAAGAAACATATATGTGGAAATCAAAATTACTTTGAACAGGAAGATTCATTGCAATTAATTTATTTTCCAAGGAGGATAGTGAGATCACACTCACTTTTCTATCAAAACTTCAACTGTGTTAAATGTCTCCAAAGGCCCCATCCATTCAAGACTACCTGCTTGGCTTGTTGCCTTAAATCATCTCCAACTGCTTCAGGGTCAATCATCTTCCACTCAGCTGCAATGCTTCTGAATACATCGGCACCATCATTCAATGCCTGTAGAAGCCGCCGATCACAACACAAATGGGCAAGGATCCGCAATTCAAGTTGGGAGTAATCTGCTGCCAAGATCAAACCACCTACAGCCAATAATAAAGATAAATTTCTAAAGTATGCATTACACAATAACTCAGTGCTTTGTTTCTTTTAATGATGGCTCATCCAGCTGATTCAAAAACAATCCTGTATGTCTGTGTGGGTGACTGGATACAGTTTAAAAACACTGGGCAGTGAATGAGCCCAAGGGGCCTTTTTGCTACAAAACTTTGCCAGTTCATTTCAATGCGCAAAACCATGGCTCATGTCTGAGATCCTAGTTTTAGGAAAATTCAAACTACAGCTGCCTATATAGAAGTAAATTAGGATGTGTTACACACAAGGACTAAAAGCTGTGGAGACAAGGAGAAGAGGGGATAGCATTTCATGAAGCTAAAACTCCTATTTAACTCCAAATCCTAGGTTTGGCCTTGAGTCTCAAAGAAAGAATTGTGTTAGCACAGTTTAGTGGCATAATTCAGCACAGTCCACTCCACTCCTCTCTTTTAGTTATGATGCAATTACATTTTTTTGTTTCCCACACAAACTGCTCTGGGTGATACAAGCTGTCACCTTCCAACTAGATTTTCACCAACCACATATCTAAGGAAGTGATAGCAACAAAACAAATCTTGTAATAAAATAATGCTGTACCTGGAAATGGTACAAAGGCATGTCTCATGCTAACAGCGAATGGAATTCTTTTTCCACTGGATACTGTTTCAGTCAGACTTTTAGGTTCACATGGTAGTACAGAATGCTTTCTACTTCTGCAAAATAAAATGGAAAATTAGACGTTCAGTTGATTTTTACATCAATTAAACAAGATGGAGTAATTAAATACAATATCAGTAGTGATTAAATATAAAGGTTCCTGTTTGTTACTGATTATTGCTGAAGTTTAGATGTACTTGGGATTAAAGTGGTGTCTTGCCTCTAACCAGTACCTATCTTGCTTATGCCTGACCCATGCTCCTGGAAGAACTAAACTATTTTGCTGTGGAACAAGTTTCAACTAGAATATGTGCCTTGTTCCACAGTAAAATGGCCCTTTAGATGTAAAGCACTGCTTTTTGTGTTGCTGAATTTTGGTGGCCAAACCAGTGATGGTTCCAGTAATGTAGTACAGTTGCCCACAGGTATCTGGGATAGAGGAGATGGACCTCAGAATCATAGAAGGTGCCCACCTACAATCAAGAGACCTCATGTACTCCACCTTCAGTTCTGTGACAGGGAGAAAAGGTAGGATATAAATGTATTATATACCGTAAATCATAGAATCATAGAGTTGGAAGAGACTGCAAGGGCCATCCAGTCCAACCCCTGCCATGCAGGAACTCTCAATCAAAGCATCCCCGACAGATGGCCATCCAGCTTCTGTTTACAGAGCTCCAAGGAAGGAGACTCCACTACACTCTGAGTGAGTGAATACTACTGTCCAACAGCCCTTACTGTCAGGAAGTTCCTCCTAATGTTGAGATGGAATCTCTTTTCCTGCAGTTTGCATCCATTATTTCGTGTTCCAGTCTCTGGAGCAGCAGAAAACAAGCTTGCTCCCTCCTCAATATGACATCCCTTCAAATATTTAAACAGGGCTATCATATCACCTCTTAACCTTCTCTTCTCCAGGCTAAACATCCCCAGCTCCCTAAGTCTTTCCTCATATGGCATGGTTTCCAGACCCTTCACCATTTTAGTCGCCCTCCTTTGGACACGCTCCAGTTTCTCAATGTCCTTTTTTAATTGTGGTGCCCAGAACTGGACACAGTATTCCAGGTGGGGCCTGACCAGAGCAGAATAGAGTGGCACTATTACTTCCCTTGATTTAGACACTATACTTCTATTGATGCAGCCTAAAATCGCATTGGCCTTTTTAGCTGCTGCATTGCACTGTTGACTCATGGCATTGTTTCAAATATCATGACATATGAAATATTTGACATCCCTGTGTCTTTTTTGAAATATGACCAGTAGATTAAAGAGCAGAACTAAAACTAAGATGAGTGACTAGAACTAAAAAAAAATCAATAATTTTTACCTGTTTTTTGGAACACTGAACATATTATGTTGTTTTTGGGAAGGTGGGCTTTCTTCAACCAGGCTTGGCATTTCAATTTCAAAATCTTTAGGCACATTCTGTATATTTGGTTCTCTGAAGCTTATGCGACCTAAAAGCAAGCATGGCATATGGCTAAAGGCAGGACACACACAGCATGCCTCTGAATGAAGATTAAAAGTAAATTAAAGCACAAAACGTTTTTAAAAGTTAGAAACAAAGTAGACTTGACTTGTTGTTCTTGAAATATAAGATGTCTGAGACAATTAATATAAAGAAAAACTGTTGAAATCTTAAAATACAGTAATAATCTTATCTAAATGGGGGGGAAATTCAATCTGTTCATGTTACAAAATTGCACTTTCTAGATGGCATATTCATTCCTAATGGTAATTCCTTTCAAGAAGAGGAAGTAATGGGAAAATATTATAAAAGGTTTTTCTCTTGTATCTTAGCCTATCTTTTGATACCATAAAATATTTATAATCCTAGGTGGTATGAGATGGCTGGCACATCTTATTGTGTCAGTCCATGCTCTATTCTCCTAATCCCACCATGGTAAGAATGAGAGATTGAAAATTATCATTCATTGTCATTCCTGAATGACTGGATTCATCTGCTGTGGTTGCCTAATCAATTAAAACCACTGCAGAACTAATATGAAAGAAACCAAACTTTAAATAAATTAATCTTGAAGACATGAGATAAGGTGTGAATCGAAAAAAGTCTTCTGGAGAAAAGAGGAAATCTTATTTTTATACATGAGTATAAGTCTTCAAGTCTAGTTGAAAAATAAAGGGATATGAAAACGAAAGAAGCAGAACGGAGCTTTTTCTATAGCAGTGCAGTCAGCAGCAACCACAAAAATGTGTGTGTCGAACCTACTTAGTTCCTTTTTAATCCAAATTTTCATAAACTAGCAGAAATATTTTTGTATTAAAAAGCCCTACTACCTGTAGCACTGTAAATCTGAGAAATAGGATAGATCCTCTCCATTCCAAGTACAGGGTTCAAAAGCTTCTCTCTCTGCAGTGGAAATACCACCTTGGTTATTGCATTAGTGATCTTTCTCCATTCTAAAATCAGGCCTGGTAATGGATGCAACACCTTCAGTTTCTCTAGAACATCCTGTAAGAATTACCAAGGGAAAAAACAAATTAGCTGTTTGTTCACATTACTCCTATGTAGATTTTTCACTGCCATACCCTGGGGTCAACCCCTGAAGAATATTCTAGACATTTAGCCAGACTAGTATAGTGTCAAGAATTCTGTTATATGCGTATGTGGAGCCAATCTGTGCTAAAATCTTATTTTATGAAAGTTTAAAAAATAATTCGATTTAAAAAGCACACCGTTTTTCTTTTCTTAACAGTGTGCTTTTTAAATAGAATTAATTTTCTATTTAATTTTCATAAAATAAGATTTGAGCTCAATTTTGTTTTAAAGTATTACAAGTCACTTCAGGTTCTGTGATGGAGAAAAGGGAGGACTTAAATGCAATAAATAAATAGATATAAACAAACAAATAAATTATATTTTTATCCTGGCATGCTACTTTGACTAGGGTCCAGAATGGGCAGGAGAAGCAACTGTTGTTATGGATGGGGGGGAAACAGCTCCAGTTCTTCCCTGAGACACAGGCAGGTGCTGTTGGAGATGTGCTGGGTGGGTTAGTCACTGGTTATTCTCTCAGTGTTCTTTTACTTTTTTGGAGGGAATAATTTGAAAAGTTTCTCCTTTTGTAATTTGGGGGAAATTACAAAAAAATATAGCAAACTGTATTGTATTTTATGTTTAATTTTGCATGAAAGATGCCATGAAACTCTAGTCCTGAAAGGCAATACAATAATATTGGTAATAAAATACATATTTTGTCCCTGGACCCTTTGTTTTATAGGCTCACAGCCTTATGTAAACCTGTGTTTATGTAAAAACTGAGTAGGAAGGCATGTTAAACATGCTGAAACTTTGCTAAATTTACAACCCTCTCTCCCTCCTGAAGTGACATATTGGAAAGAGAGTGGAGCCAGAGAACTAAACATTCAAGTATTAAATCATTTGGTGCCTTTCGGGATGGGACTGATAACACTGAATCAAGTAACACACAACTGTTATCCACCAAAATTCAAGAAAGCAATGGGATTTTTCATACAAATCAGGTGTTCAAAACTGAGAAGTATGAACCAAAATTTCAGCACTGTACATGTCTTCCTTCACAAAGTTCTGGCAGATGTCAAAAACTCATATTAGGTGCCATCACTGAAACAAACACAAAGTAATATTCTGATGCTTCTTCTGACTGAAAGCACATAGATGAAAAAAATACCTTGGTATTTTTTGTACCTTGGTTGTACTGAACTGCTTGCTCAATCTGACCCTGTTTCCATTTGCTGCTGCTCTTCCAGTATAACCTAAAGTTTTCTTGCCTCTTTGCATTTTTGGTTCTACATCTGATGGGAGCTTTTGCTCCAAAAATAAGACCTGAAAGAGGTTATAACTTCAGTTAGTTTCAGGCTATTTTATTGTACAACAAAGAACTAACCTATAACACACTTCTCTTCCCCAGCCCCTCATCCATATATGATGTGTTGCTATTAGGTATCTTCAAGTTGTTTCTGACATATGGTGACCTTGAGGGGTTTTCTGGGGCTGAGAGAGTGTGACTCACCCAAGGTCACCCAGCGGATTTCCATAGTTCAGCAGGGAAGTGAACCCTGATCTCCAGAGTCATAGTCCAACACTCAAACCACTACACCAAGCTGGCTCTCAAGATAAAGTAGGACCATCCCAATTCTAATTCAACTGTGATTTAGCAAGCAGCATTTTCTCTCTTATGTAAAGGGCAACCTATATCATATTTTATTGACACAGGTTATTAATACTGGCATTTTTGAGACAAAAAAATAAAAAAGTGAATTAACAAGATGCACTAGTATTACATTAAGTAACAATTAAGTTAGACAGAGCCTGTCCTTTCATTCTGAACCTATAGAAAGCACTACAATCTGCTTTGATTACTGTGATACAGATATTCTGACTAATAATTTTACTATATCAAGAAAGAGGGAAAGTATTTTCAAAACATGGTTAACAAGAAGAGTGCAAAACTCTGTCTCACCCAAAAAGGGAAAGAATATCAGTGGATTGAACAGCCAAGCATAACTATGAATTAGAGATGGAATGGAAATTTGTCAATTTCCTGACTGGGATTGAATTTGAAGTTCTTAACCCCTTGAGAAATTTAGGAACAAAAAATGGCATGTTAAAAGTTCCTGCAAACTGTTCCCAGCATGACATAAACTGCACAATTTTTGAGAGCTAAGCATGAGTTTGAGAAACTACATAGTTCTGCAGTAAAAACCTACATTCTTTTTAAAAAATACACACAGAAAACTTCAAGTTCCTAAGGAAAAAAAAACTCACTCCTTTCCATTGTTTTCTGCTATGTTCTTGGGAAAAGTGCACAAAATGCAAAACTAAATTTCACACCATACACCTATGCAAACATTGCAGTGAAGGGCTTGACACTGTGGCTGCAGATTTTGCTAGTCTGAAAGTTGTGTAAATGAAATACTATGCATCATGAAAAGAAACTAAGATCGACTGGAGCTGCGACCACATATAGTTTCTCTGTGAAATGCTCTGACGCAATTTTTGACATGTGACAAAAAATTGGGGGCAGTAGAAAGAGAGGAAGACCACACACCAAATGGCTAGACTCAATTAGGGAAGTCACAAACATGAATCTACAAGATTTAAGTAGAGCAGGGGAGGACAGAGGAGCTTGGAGATGTCTCATCCCTAGGGTCACTATTAGGCATGAACAACTCATAGAATCACAGAGTTGGAAAAGACCTCAAGGGCCAAGTCAAGCCCCCTGCCATGACTCAAGGGCAGTTAATAACAACAACTGACCCAGAGGACATAAGTAGATATAATGGATTTAATGTACAGTCAGGTATATTTTGGCTGAATATCAGGAGAAACATCTGCATATACCAAGTAATACATCAACGAAAACAATTATCTAGGGAATGGTAGGCTTTTCCTTTGTAGAAATCTTCAACTCTTGGGAATGCCCTAGGTCTTGACTTCCTTGTATCAAGGTAGATGCTTTGCAAGGCCCTCTCTGATGCTGTAATTTTGCCATGATTCTCTGAATGCTGGAAGCCATGTTAGGAGCAGCATCCAAACACAATTAATCACTGCAAAATACAGTAAAGTAAATGTAATTTTTTTTACCTCCAGCCAGATTATATTTAAGTTTGAAGTTTTTCCCAATTCTCTCTCTACACATTGCCCACAAACATTAAGAGCTGAAATTACAAATATACAAAAACAACTTTTTACATCTAAAAGCCTAATCTAGTGTTCAACATCCTCAGATATAACCCTATGTTGAAAAAGCCTTCCATCAGAAAAATTATCCTTGGCAGTTGAAAAGGGACAAATACTATTAGCTTACATTTTGTAAACCGCTTAGAGAGTGCTTAAGTGTACTGATAAGCGGTATAGAAATGTACTTGCTATTGCTGTATCCCAATCAGTTTTGTTGATGCCTTCTGTATGGAAACTTCTAGTTCCAATTTTCTATAATAATCACAACAAGCTGATAGTATTTGCTCTATTGAAAAGAGTTGCAAGTGCAATACCTCAGCAATATCATCAGGACAGGTCAAAGAGAAACTGTGGCCCGCCAGCTGGTATATTCGATTTTCAATCTCACTCAGTTTCGCTTCCATAACATGTTTCTGGGTCTCACACTCCGCAGTACTAAAACCTATACCATTGAGTTCCAGCAAGGCCAAACAATATTGATTTGGCATCTCTACTTTATGAAAAATATCTGCAATAAGGGGTGATAAGTAAAACAAAACTCAATATTAGTTTAATGTCACAAAACACAAAGTATAAATAAAATTGTGGAGGCGAAGGCTTTCGTGGCCGGCGTCTATAGTTTTTTGTGAGGTTTTCGGGCTATGTGGCCATGTTCTAGAAGAGTTTCTTCCTGACATTTCACCAGCATGTGAAGATGCCAGCCACAGATGCTGGCGAAACATCAGGAAGAAACTCTTCTAGAACATGGCCACATTGCCCCAAAAACCCACCAAAAATATAAATAAAATTGTAAGTTACTTCATTAAAAGAAAGTAAAAAAGATGTTGCTTAGTCCCATCCACACATCTCTTATCTGCACTCCACCCCTAATAATATACTACACAGGGAGTGTATGTAAAGTGCTGAGTGATGAACAGATGTTATGGTCAAAAGAATGAAAAATAATACAAATAGAAATATATTTGAATTAGAAAGGATTTTAAAAGCCAATAAGCACATAAGGCATTCACTGCTGCGGACCCAAGATTATGGAATGACCTACCGGAAGAGATCTGTCTCATACTACCTTTAGAGGCCTTTAAGAAGGCACTGAAAATGGATCTCTTCCGGCGGGCTTATCCACTGAATTCCATATAAAAAGGTTATGACGACTGCTCTTCTTTGACTCTGATTGTTGGCTAAGGGACGAATTGTAATTTTTAGAGAATAGGAATCCTTGGTAAATTCAGTGTTAGTATTTTATTGTTGTATTGATTGTAAATTGTACTAAGTGTCTTTTAAGGTTGTTATCCCACCTCGATCCATGGGAGAGGTGGGAGGGATAAATAAACTATATTATTATTATTATTATTATTATTATTATTATTATTATTATTATTATTTAAAAATCCATAAAGTTAGTACTACTATCATAGCACAATTGAAGGCAACAAGAGGCATCCTGTTTGAAATAAACAGACTTAATTAACAGTAAAATCTCTGCTTTGTTGCAGCAACTTGTTTGGAAATTACTGCAGCTCACAAACATAATTACTGTAAAATACAGAGTTTTAAAGTCAAACAGGCAACATTTGCATACGGTTTTTCTGATGTCCAGTTGAAACTGAACTAGCATAGTAATATAAACCTCCATGTCATACAATAAATCTACTCCACACAGCAGAATTGATGCAATTTGACAGTGCTTTAACTTTCATGGCTCCATCCTATGAACTCCTGAGATTTGTAGTTTGCTGTGGCACTAGAGCGCTTTGACAGAGCAGGCTATTATTATCTCACAAAACTACAAATCCCAGAATTCCACAGCACTGACGCATGGCAGTTAAAGCGGTATCAAACTGCATTTATTCTGCAGTGTACATACAGCCTATACAGGTTTAGCACAAAACTAGGAACTTCTGTCTTCACTATTCCTCCTATAACTTTCCTCCACTATTAACTCTAATAGAGTGATTAGAGTTCCATAAGAGGATATTTTAACTTAGGGTCAAGTGATCCAGCCAAGCAGGAGTGTGCTTTGTAGACATGAAATGTATTGCAGTGGGTCTGATTCAGAGAAGTGAGCTTTGCTTCATTGTTATGTAGCAAAATGTCCACAGTGACATCTGGTTACTGTGCCCCCCACAACTTCTTTGGCCATTTTTTTATTTGGTTGTTACCATCTTTGTGTCTTTACTTTGCAAGTTACTTTGTATTGTTACTTTAAGTTATCCTTATGCAATAGAATACGGGTCTATCCTGAGATGGAAGACCAGACAGATCTACAGCTGCTCTGTACCGCCCAGAAGGATTTGCAGTGGCATTGAGCCCTAGGTCTGATTGCCCTGCCTGTTCCAATTTTGTCCAACAAGAACAATTCCTCAGGAAGGAAACTGGCAACCATGCTATGAAGGGAGCGCTCATTAGATCCAGGATCCAGCAACCAGCATGCCACCTAGAATGATGGAAATACAAGAACACATAAGAAAAAGCACATTTCCCCAGGAAGACAAGATAGAACAGAGGGCAGGTGTTCACACCCAACTTATTTTATTGGAGTGATTGTGTGATTTATTGTATTCCAGAACATACTGGTGTTCCATCGGCTCAATGATCTTTTGATTGGCTGGTCTCTGGAGAGAGGCTGATCTTGGCCGTATTCATCCCTGTTTCTGCTTCATTTTTGCACCCTCTTTGGTATACAAGAATTGAGTTCCTGAAGCAGATTCTAGAAGAGTTGCCTAAAAATATCCAAATCTCACCAAGCACAGTACAAGGTTGTTGAAGGAATAGCCATGAGGAGCAATGTAGCTTGTTTTCTTCATTGCAGGAAGTAGGTGATAATCACCATTTTGCAGTTTCTTTGCTTTATTAAATCGTTCTATGTTACATTTTGGATATAATTGTAATCCTATTTTAAATAAATTTTATATAAAAGTATGTTAGGCACAATGAAAGAGATGCTGTCAGAAACACATAGCCCTCACACTTTAGTCCTCAGATGTTCTAGACTGTCAACTTTAAGAATCTTTTATGGATTGCTAGCTGGGCTCCTGAAGTGAAGTCAAAACGTCTGGTGGACCAACAGAACTACTCTAAAAATAACTATTCTAAAAAAAAAAAAAAACTATTTTAAAAACTTTTTCTAAATCTACTAATCTAGCAAACAAAATGCAGCAAGTAAATATGGCTCAACAAATAAGAGGACAATAAGAATAAACATGGTCACAAGTAATTACCCCCAAGGAAAGCAACTGAACTTAGTGCCCCACAGAACACTGAACAAAAAACAGTAACCACAACACCAAAATCAGCCGCAATTGGCCTCCCCCCCCCGCATCAATAAAGGGGGGACTTTCTTTGAGTTTCTCCTATTCTTTTAAGTTCCAGGCAGAAAAACACAGTCACACTTCAGGGCATCTCCTTCATAATTGCCTCCTACTGTTAAAGAATGTTTTTAACAGTGTAAGGTAGCAAGACTGTGCACCTCTCATCTGCTGTTGATGTAGATTGTTTGACCTTGGACTTTTTCTTCAATCTTGCCCTCACCCCACCTTTAAAATAAATCATCCCTACTCACCAAGAGAATGATTTTAAAAATTATTAAACCTTTGGGTCTTCAAACATCCTGCCAAAGAGATCCCACGGCTTTCAGGAGCGTCTTGTAGTGCTGAATGAATTCATACACGCAGTGAAAGTTTTTTCTTGGGATTTGCAGACACGACTGAAGGTGCTCTAACCTCTCTGCTACAGTCAAATTCTGATCCATGGAGGTGGTGCCAAGCTGGCACTAATTTCTAAGGGAGAGAGAGAAATGTTGTTAGTGTGGGTCTAGTCTATATGTGTCGATGCTTCCTTCTACAGAGAAGGCACTCAACTTTGCCTCTTGAACTACATGTCCCACCATCTCCTGTGTATTTTGCAGCCCTTCTCAGTAAGTGGTACTGTATCACCTATTCACAAATCAAAAGTCCCATCTAATACCCATTTCTTTATTCCGCCTCCTCTCTCTAAGTTCTCACTGATCCATTTGTGTTTTTTCAGTTCTTTCTACCTTATCCTAGTATTCTGGTGGCTTACAGTTCTCAGCCCATACCTGTCTGTGACACTTCAATCATGCTTCTCAAATAATTTTGCACTTCTTTTCTCTATATCCCTATACAGGTTGTTTCCAAAATTTCACCTAGTTGTCACCATCCTTAGCTGCTGTCCATATAACATTTGTAACTCTTTACCTATACAAATTCTACTTTTCAATTAGTTACTGTGTACTTAATAATGCGTAAACTATATAGCTTAGCCTGCTCTGAAATGAATTTCTTAGCAAATATTTCCTTCCAATCTCTTCTTTGAGTTTTTCCTGCAATGAGATATAGTAGCGTCCTTTCCACCCCAACATACAGCTAATCCAACTTCAATGTGTCTTCATGGGGTTTCATGGGAAATCCCTATCTTTGTGGACACTTTCTTTAAAGTGCTTCCTGCAAAGCACACATACAAGATTAGAACTGTGCGGCCCTTTAAGTTCCATCCATCTATGCAATTATATAGAAAGCCAAACTTTCTTTATCTGTTTCACTTAAGTCCTGTAGGATCACACCAAGGTGACACGGGATGGTACATTCTTACTGTACATAACACTCGTTTTA
>NC_056523.1:198351219-198383730 GCF_019175285.1 Sceloporus undulatus
GCTTGTGCTAAAGAAACAAAGGCCTGCCAATGAGATTGCTGGTATGGAACAGACCAGGTAGAAAAAAATAATTACACAAATTGAACAAAATATTGTCCATTTGACATCTTACTCAACATTCTGAATAGATTTTACTGGAAGAAAGTATTATACTAAAATCTCTCTCACACACATTTTCTATTCATCACCATATTATATACAGAAAAATACAAACTCCGAATGTGTTTCTTTCCAAAATTCTGACTAATCAGTAACTTATACTTCTTTAAACAGCTGCCACTACTTGCTACATTAACACAAATCCTAAGAACAAATATAGGATATTCTTCTCCCATGCCTGTTCATGTAATTTAGACAACAGAGGAGGAACACACTTACCTGCTTTAAACTTGGCACCAATACCTGATCTGTGGGATTGGGACCCACTGGTTCTTTCACAAGCTACCGAGATAGCAAATCTTTTCTTTGTTTTCCATTCTTTAATGAAAGTTTGGAAGAGAGTCTTATTATTTGCCACATCAATTATAGTGAAGTTGTCAGCACTGCATGACGGTGGCAGAACTTTATCTTGAGATAACTGCAGTGAAAAATCTTCAGCTACAATTGAGTTATCCTCCTCAGGTAAAATCTCAATGTGTTCTCCAACTTCAGTTTTTTGCTGCAAGATTTCTGCCTGCAGGTGTGACTCAAGTGTAGCATTCTGTATAAGCTGAAGACATGGACCTTTCTTCATAGGATTCAAATGTCTTCCTTGTATCACAAAGGACTGCTCCAAACATGCTAAAGCAGGCTTATTGAGGTTCACTGGAGAAGGAGGCCTCCTGTTCTCAACTGTCAAAAAGCCAGATGCTCCATTTCTGTTGATTACCAAAGACGAACAAGTCTTAGCCTCATCATCTATCTCTGTAGGTATGTGGTTACTCTCAAAAGCCTTGCAAAAGGATAATTCACATTTACCGTGGCAAGGGGCAGAGATTGTACCTAAATCATTATTCATGGACAACATTACTTTTGTAGGATTTTTTTTACCCATTTCTGGTTCACCTCCTGATGGACTTGGCCATCCATCTAAAAGTTCTTTCATTCCTGGGCTTAAATCAAATAGAGTATCGCACTTGCCTGCTAGGTTACTATAATTTTGTACACCACCTTTTAATAGATTTCCCCCCGCACCATTTTCAATTGTATCAGTTCTGAAATTAACTATGCCATTTGAATTTTTCAGTTTGCTAATATTTGTAAGGAAAGGAGGCACAGCCATTGTGTCTAACCTTTCTACAACGTGGAAAACATCATTATCCAACACTACAGAATTTTCCTTGTTACATCCTGCTGACCTTCTCTGGTTTATAGTGGCATTTAATACATCCTCATCTGACAACATGTCCTGTTCACCTAAGAAATCATATTCTGAAGTACATTTGAAAGGAGAAGGAATAACCTGCTGTGATGGAAAAGCCTCCATGGCAACAGCTTCACCAGTGTGAACAGCCTGAGGGACATTAATGTCACTAAAGCTTTCATCAAACAGCAAACTATCACTGTTATTCAGATTTTGTTCATTAACATCCAAAGAATCCTTCTTTAGAACGGCCGATGCACTTTCTTTTACTAGATCTGGAGTTTGATACTGTTGTAAAAAACTATCTAACTGGGAGTCCAGGACATAAAAACTGTTTTTTTCAAGGCATCCTAATGTTTCTGGGGTTTTTTCAGCAGGCTTTATTTGGGATTTGTTAGACTCTATCCTATGCAATTCATTTGTGCTTCCTGCTATACTTTTTGTATTTATATGTGCTTTTCTGCACACTAGGTTGTCCTTAACATCTGAAATATAAGTTCCTGAAGTACTAGCAGAACTTGTACAAATAAAATCCTTCCCTGCTGGTTCTGAAATGCTGGCAGACCTTGTATAAATAAAATCTGTCCCTGTTGGTTTTGCTACCAACTCTCTCTCTCTGATCCTTTGTTCATTAGGAATTTCACCACCCATCTGCTGTTGCAATATCTTATCTGTTTGCGTATCCAGCTGGAAACTTTCTTCAAATTCTGGGCAGTGACAGTTTTCAATATGTTCAAAATACTTCACAGCATTATCAGCATGATTATGTGCTTCACTTATGTTTGCAGCTTGTGACATCCCATTTGATTTTGCAATGCTACTTTGATCTCTACTTTGTTTCAAGTTAACTTCAACTTTTCTCTTAAATTTAGTCCCTATGTGAGCCCTTTTAGAAGTAGAGTTCAGTTCAGGCTTTGTCGTCTGTTCAGTGCTTGTCTTGGCTTCTGTGTCATCCAACTTTTGTTTCACAGAGGCATCATTTATATTTTTGCTATCTCTGTCCAGATTAAGTCGTTTACTTGCACTAGAATAAATATCAGCATTTCCTGTTTTTGTTTTATTCCCATCTCCCAGAGTCTTCTCTTGATCTTTGGGACTAACATCTAAAAGTCTCTTTTTTTGTTGTTTTACACATGATTCAGGTTGAGAATTAACACAGTTGCCAGATGAAGTTATTCTGTGGCTTGTTCTTAATACTGGTTTGTGATTCAATCCGTGGATTTCTTCTTCAAGGGCACCTTCTATTATGGATGATATGTCAGATGCATCTGATAAAAGAGAGGTATTGGGCTTCCACTGCACTCCCCAAACAGCCAAATCCTGCTTCAAGAGAGTTTTGGCTTCCTCCACAACCAGTTGAGCTGCTTCACTCTCGGTTAAGCCCTTCAGTCCAGGCATCCAGATACAGCGGGTACTAAGCCGTTCCTGAGCAGCTTCTTCATCTTCATCCACTGCCTTACGAGCACTAAAACAAGGTACACAAATCAAAATTAACCAGTAATTATGCTTAAGGTTTTTTTTTCAAATTGAGAAAGTGATAGCCTGTCATTTCTGCTGTCAACTAACACAGAAGGTGCACAACATGAACAGTTTAACAATAGTTTTTGTAGTATCATTAGTAGTAGTACTACAGTGGGCCCTTGTTATCCGCTGAGGTTTGGTTCCAGGACCCCATGTGAATAACAAAATCCATGGATGCTCAAGCCCCATTAAATAAAATGGCACAACAAAGTGGTGACCCTTATATAAAATGGCAAAATCAAGGTTTGCTATTTGGAATTTACACTTTTTAAAAATCATTTTAAGCTGTGGATGCTTGAATCCATGGATACAAAAATCCATGGATAAGGAGAGCCAACTGCAGTATTGTTTATATATATAGTATCATCCATGTACATGGCACTTTACAGTTACAAAATAAAACATTTGTAACTATTCAGTAATATAAAGTGCTATAATACAATATTAAAATACAACGAGAAAAAAACTGTGAAAACATTCACAGACATAATGCAAGAAAACAAAACAGGCTGTGCTAATAACTGAACATAGTAAAGACAGAAAACGTTAATCTGAAATTCCAAAAGTTTTAGAAAACAAAAAAGTTTTCAATTTGGATTTAAAAACAGAGAGGGAAGGAGCAGCCCACAAGTTTGCAGGGAGGTGATTCCAGGAATAAGGGGCAGTAAGAGAAAAAGGAGAAGCCGAGCCAAGGAGGAAGAAATCCTTGGCTGGGTGAGGAGTCCAGTATTCCCAGAGCGTAGATTTCTAACAAGATGGGTAAGAGGAGATGAGAGCTGCAAGATACGGAGGAACTAGGTTATGCAGGGACTTGAAAGTCAGAACAAGCAGCTTATACTGAATCCTACAGGGAACAGGTAGCCAATGAAGGGATGACAAGAGTGGAGTAATATGATCAAAATGACACGCCAAAAAGATAATCTTATTAGCAGAATGAAGAATGGAAATCAAAAGACTAAGATAAGATTATGGAAGACCAGTCAATAGAAGACTGCAATAACTGAGGCAGGAAATAACTAAAGCATGGACTAAAGTCTTGGAGGAGGGAGAGAGGAAAGGTCTAATTTAAGTGAAGCTACAAAGGAAAAGTTACATGACTTTGCTACAATCTCAATATGAGGAACAAAGGACAAAGAAGAGTCAAAGACAAAGCAAAGACTCTGCACATCCTTGATCAGATAGATGGGAACATTACTGACAGTGATGGAAAATGTATAATGTAAAGAAGGTTTTGGGGAGAAAATGAGTAGTTTGGTCTTTGCCATATTAAATTTAAGGTGGCAATAAAGCATTGCTGCTGAGATACTGGAAAGACATACTGTGATGAGATGTTCACTATCCGAAGAAAGTTCAGGAGTGGACAGATACAGTTGAGTATCATCAACATAAAGGTGATATTGAAACCCATACGAACAGTTACGATTACCTAAAGATAGTAGCATGCAACTGGCAAGGAGGGGGAAGAAGGAGGAGAGAACTAGAGCAGGAGTGACAGCCTAAATTGGTTCAGAATTTGTTTTAGTCTGGGAGGAAACTAGGTCATAAGAAGGCTGCACAACCACAAAAGAGAAAGAATGGGAGGAATGGACTGAAGCACAGAACAAAAACCTTCTTTCCCAGTAGGAGTTCTCCTTAAGAGAAATAGAAAAGTCTGAGAAAACATAGATAACTGCCCACAGAAGAGGTTACTCTTTAACAATTTTGTATCCGGAGATGAAACACATCTTTATTTAAAAACAAAAACAAAACAAAAACCCCACTAGCTTTCAAACATTTTTCAGCAGCAGTTCCAGAGGGGCTAAAATACATAAAAAGGAAAGAAAGGAATAAAATAATTAGTAAGAAAAAAAGTGCAACAGCTGTCTAAAATAACTAAATGAAAATCATCCTGTCACCAAAGAGCGACAACATCAGTTCCAGATGAACCTCCCAGATAAAATTATATGACATAATTTTTGAGCAAGATGACAATTTATGTAGTCACCTTATTTCAGGTGAGAGAGCAAGCAGAAGACTGCTTTAGAATATCTTAGGCACACTGTAGATCAATATACCACTGCATTAGTGTGGCTATTCATAGCTCAGCACCATGGAATTTTAAAATGTTCAGATTGCAGTTTAAATTTTAACTAGATAAATCATAGGGAATGTTCTATGAAAATAAGATTCAGTATTGTCAACTGTTATATCTAAGCATTATTAGAATATTCGGAAAGTTCGTTTCTTTTTATCAAACACAAACTCAACAACACTGTTTCAGAAATCTGACTTTCAGCCATACTGGTATGGGTGCCAACCTTCTGAACGGTGCTGCATTCCTGATGGCATTTTCCACCTCAGTGACTTTCCCATTAGCCACATCAGCTACTGTGTTGAAACCAGCATCATAAAGTGCTCTGGCACACTGTGCATTTAGCAGAGATATACGGATAAGATCACAGAGCTCTCTCTGAATTCCAAAAGTCAGGCGACTCTGAAACTGAGAGAGCAGTTGTTCCATATTGTGCCACCCCAGGCGGTTACAGAAAATAGTAATCATCCCTGGAAAAGAGAACAATGATTATATATTTCTATCCAAAAAGCTGAAATATCACAAAGCCACATTTTGAAAAATCATTAAACAAAGGATGCAAGCACTTTCTTCATACTACTTTGTTACACACAGATACAGTGGCCTTTGGTATCTGCTGGGGCTTGCTCCCTGGACACTAAAATCTGTGGATGTGCAAGTCCCATTAAACACAATGGCATGGTAAAATGGTGTTCCTTATGTAAAATGGCAAAATCCGGTTTTGCTTTTTTGGAATTTGTTACTTCTTAAAATATTTTCAAGTTGTGGATGGTTGAATCTGTGGACACACCATCCATGGATACACAGGGCCACGTAAGTGTGTGTGTCCATGTGTGTAAACTCTATTATATCAGGAGCCCACTCTGTATGTTGTGTAAAACAAAGTAGTGTGAGGACACTGCCTGGATCCCTTATTTTAATCCTATGTGCGCTCTCTCTCTCTCTCTCTCTTTCTCTCTAGTTGTTGTTCTTGTGTGCTTTACTCGTTTTCTGACTTATGGTGACCCTTATGGAGTTTTTTGGCAAGTTTTCATCAGAGGGGATTTCCATTGCCATCCTCTGAGGCAGAGAGAGTGTGACTTGCCCCAGGTCGCCCAGTGGGTATCTAGCCCTCCAGAATCATAGTCAAACCACTAGACCACAAGACCGTTGGCTCTCATATATATTATTAGTTGATACTACATATAAATTGGAACAATATGCAACCCCAATAGTGCAGTGGTGAAGCTTTATGTACATTTTAAAAGTCAAGTCTTGTTTTCACAGAACTTACTCTTATTATTTGTTTTACTAGTATTCCTATAATTTCTTTAGATTCTTTTGTCACCCTTACCTTTGGAAATTAAACACTGGTTCCCTTTTAAAATGTGCTGGTGCAGTACATTATATTTGCTAGTTTTAGAAACAGTAATCACGTGAAAATGCCAATCTTGCTTGTTAGAGAAAAAAGATATGCCTAAAATAATTTGCAGGTTATCATTCAATAGATTAAATTGGCAAAAACATAATGATTAATTTAGAAACGTATCAACTGATCTGGAGCCCTAATTGCTGTACAGTATTGACTAATAGCATTTAAATCATATATCAGTAGTTTCTCACCTGCATAAGTAGCAGCAGACTGTTGTAAAGATTGAAGCTGTCCACGATTACAACTATATTTTGTAGCAACATCCTTTAAAGGAACCTCACTTATTAAATCCAAGAGAGCCAGACTTGTAAAAAACCTGTATAAATACAAATTAATATAAGGTGAACATAAGGTTGCCAAGGTGATGTAGAAAAGGGAATTTCAGCAAGTGTTCGTTGTTATTCGGTTTCATGACAAGCAACACTTACTGATATTCCCTTTTGTACAACACCATTAACAGGGCAGGAGCCCTGTCTTTTATTTCACCTGACAACCCCAGATGAAGGGACAAAAAATTCTGTGGGCTGCAAAAGAAATAGAACTTTTTATTGCACTAAGAACACTATCAGACAGTAACTCTCTACAAGCACATGCAGCAAATCAAAGGAAATAGGGGGGAAAGTAGGAACAGAGTTAGCTGTGATAAGAGCAGAACTAGGGGCACTTGACCCAGCTATGAGATGTCTAATACTGTAAGAGCAAATGATGAAAGCAATAAGATTTTTTAACTGTTAACAGTAAAAATGAAACTGAACAAAATTTTTGTTAATGCGATGATACTACCCAAGAGTCAGCATTTAGGCCAGCAACATTGTTATATCAGGACCAGGAAAAAATAATTTACTGTATATAGAAATATCAGACAGAGATGCACCTCTCCTATTTCTGATATCAATGCAGCCACCCCATAGAGGTAATCAGAAAGCACCAGGACAGCCAAAGTATAACTTTAAAAAGAAAAAAAAACTCATTAAACTAATTAACATGCAAAGGATGTGTTGTTATTGTGTTCTGATCCAATAAATAGTATACAGCCCTTAAAGAGCATACTAGAAAAATTTTGCCAAAATACAAGTTTGACAATAAATTACAAAAAAAATCTAAATTAATGTGTATAAATGTCCCTCAATAAACTGCACACTATAAAAGTTGAGTCAAAATTTGCCCTATGTTTTTTGGGTGTGTAAAATAGCTAAGTGTAATATTGGCAGAAACAAAACAAAACACAAACAAACCCTGAACAATTATTTAACTGTAATTATAAATAAATTCTCTTATTTATGAAACAAACAAGTAAAGAATGGTTGAATTTTAAAGATGTCATTGCTAGAAAGGCATATATTTCACCAAATTTTTTATTTTTGTTTCAGACTATCACCTTTAAAGCCCTACATGGCTTGGGTCCAATTTATTTGCTCCTTCAGCCAATAAAGACCAGGTTGACCGCGGTTACCCAGAGGGCCTTCTCGTCGGCCGCTCCTATGTGGAATGGTGTCGGAAGAGATCCGGAATATTACCGACCTTGACAGCTTTAAAAGGGCTGTCAAAAGGGATCTCTTCTGACAGGTCTTCCCTGAACAACCCACCCAGTCTCCCATAGATACAGACCATGAAAGAGAACACCCAAACTGCCCATCCCCTTGCCTCTAACTGGATTGATTATTTACTATTGTAATTCTTTTCTTAATTTTTGGATTGTTTAATGATATTTTATTATAGTATGGATGGGGGGAGGGAATTAATGAGATGCAGTTAAAATCTTGTGGGAGAGGCAGCATATAAATAAATAAATTATTATTATTATTATTATTATTATTATTATTATTATTATTATTATTAAACTGTACCAGTGGTGTACTATCTCCCTTGGGCAGAAAGCCATGATGGAACAAAGAAGCTGACAAAATTCATCAAGCTGACCCTTTCCTTTTGTTTCAGTGAGAAACAATGACACTGCAAGGAATAACCTTCAGGATATCATAAGGGATTACAAGGCTCTGGGTAGGAAGCTGAAGGACATGGAACCACAGGTTCTCATTTTATCTATCCTACAAGTAGAAAGGCACAGCCCAGGAAGGGAAAGAATAATTGTGTAAGTGAACAATTGGCTCCACAAATTGTACTGCTGGGAACGATTTGGCTTCTTGTTCTGTAGTGTCATGAAGATGAACCTCTGGCAAGGGATGGATTGCACTTCACAGCAAGTGGTAGGAACATTTTCCAAAGAGTTTGAAAAATCTGATCAGGAGGGCTTTAAATAAATGTATAATAATATAAATAAATTTATAAATGGTACTCTTCCTTCATTTTGTACTGACAAACAAGTCTTATAAAAATATTCTATGCAGATACATGTTATTAAACATGATCCCATTACTTGGATATCACTCAGAGTTGAGGAATCAGGTCATGCAGGCAGAGCTGGCTATCTGACAGTCCATTATCACATAGCTTACACTTTTACCTGGTCACTCATTACCTTTTGTGGATGGCCATTTGCCTGTGCTGTTTCTCAGTTTTAGCAATAACTTTGCCTTTCACAGAGCAGGCTAAAAAGCTTTCTTCAATCCCAACCAACTCTGCTACTCTCCTCATTGAGGAAGGCAACTTCTCCCATAAGCAAAAGAATCGATACCAATCTATTTTAGCCCAATCATCATAAAGAGGAGTAACCTAAAGAAACATGAACAAAGAAACACAAAAATTATTTCTGCACGTTGTTTAAAATATACAGTAGTTCTTTTCTCAACACAAGCTTTTCCAGGCCAAGTACCCCAAAGATTGGCTTTCCTTCTGTTTACATAAAATTGATGTCTACTAGCACAAGTCCTAATGAAGAGCAGAATATCCAGTGGTTGCAATGGATGACAACTACACCACTTTTTTGCACAACAGTGGTGCTATCAGAATAAATGCATTAAAACATACAAACATATAACAGAGGCTGGATGGCTATCTGTTGGGGATGCTTTGATTTGGATTTCCGGCATGGCAGGGGGTTGGACTGGATGGACTTTGCGGTCTCTTCCAACTCTATGATTCTATGATTCTGTGATAAAAACAATAACAAGTCCTTAACAACCAAATATCTTTAAGACATAAGCTTTTGTAGACTTCACTAGAGAAGAGTTCTGAGCACAAAGAATTACCATAATTGCACATATACAGAATGAATAGTGCAAAAGTAAAACTGGTCTTATTCAGTTTTGTACCATTATTTTGTAATCATCCTGTACATATACTATACAGGGGACTGCATGCAAGTGAAGTCAGAGAGAAATTAAAATGAACAAACTACTAACAGCAAAAATTACATTATTAATGTTATCCATCTGCAAATCAGTTACTGCTGATAACAATATCCTGGGAGTAGGTAAGAGAATTAATCAATGCATACTCCATTGCTTTGTTGTTGTTGTGTGCCTTCAAGTCGTTTCCAACTTATAGCAACCCTAAGGCAAAGCTATCATGGGTTTTTCTTGACTTGTTTCTGCAAAAGGGGTTTGCCATTGCCATCCTCTGGGGCTGAGAGGGTGTTACTTGCTTAAGGTCAACCAATGGGTTTTATGGCTGAGCCAAGATTCGAACTCTCCTCTCCAGAGTCGTAGTCCAACACTCAATGCCACGCGGGCTCCCACTGCTTAGGGATGTGAAAAATACAACAAGGCGACAGCTATCATAGTTTAGCTAACAAACTCACAAAAATGGTTTATGCAAACACAATAACTTGCAAAGAGAAAAATATCCTCTGCATTTTTGTTCTTACATACAAGAACAAGACAAATGAGAATTTTTCTAGAATCAAATAACCTTAGAGTTGGAAGGGGCTACAAGGTCCCTCTAGTTCAACCCCGCCATGCAGGAAGACACTAGTAAAATACTCCTGAAAGATGCATTTCCAACCACTGTATAAAGACCTTGAAAAATGGAGATCTGCAAACAGTGGTTGGATATGCATCTTGGAGCCCAGGTGGCGCAATGGTTAAATGCCTGTACTGCAGCCACTTACTCACAAACCACAAGATTGTGAATTCAGTACCAGCCAGGGGATCCAGGTCGACTCAGCCTGGCATCCTTCTGTAGGTCACTAAAATGAGTACTCAGTTTGTTGGGGGCATTTAGCTTACATTTTGTAAATCACTTAGTACATTGGTAAGAGGTGTAAAAATGTACTTGCTATTGCTAAAAATGGAGAGTCCGCCACCCTCCAAGGCTGTCAGGATCATAGGTCTTGCCATGATTGCTGGCTAGATATTACGCAAATGATTCACTTGTAATACTGGATGATGGGTTATGCTATACAAAAGGTGATGCTATATGAAAAGAATGTTCGCTTTTCTTGAAGCTGGCTAATGAGCAGATGTGAGGGATAGAAGAATGTGCTTAGAACTGCTAAGGTCAATTTGATGGGAACACAGTATGGAGGGGAAAGGAAGGCTAGCTCTGGGAATGGAAATATTTTGGTTTAAAGATGAATGGGTGGCGAACTCTGCAAAAAGCTTTGAATTGCTAATTGCTTTTTATATATCCTGCAACCAAAAGTACCTCAGTCCTGACAATAGTGCCATGCTGTTTACACCTTGTTTCTAGAATAAGCTTTTGGTTTTATTGAACCTTGTGTCTATGACCTGACATGAACCAGTATAGTACATGACAAAAGAACCATCCACTTCTCTCAGTAGAGTGGCAAAAGGCAGGAGCTTAGCCCATCCCAGAGAACCTAAAAGAAAACACCACCACCCCCCTCTCTGCTTTCTCTGCCACAGTGCTGCTTCTGGGCTTTTTGAATTTCTAGGTGGGAAAATGGTGGTGGTGGTAGCAAATCTTTAGTGTTTCCCCTCAAATGTGCTTGAGAATACATTCATCCCTCCACATTTGCTAGTGTTACGGGCAGAGAGCCCCCAAGAATGTGGAAAAACCTCAAATAACAAAAAACCACTATGTTTATTTACCTGAGAAAACATCTCTTTAGGAATCTCTAGGTTCTCCAGTGCAATTCTGTGTCAACATCTGCCAGACACTGACCATAGAAGGAGTTACAAATGCTACATGGAGGAGCTACAAATGCCTAGTGGAGTGTTCTCTCTAGGAATTTCTAGGTCTTTCAGTGCGACATTTGGTTAAAGTTGATCATAAAGTTGAGCTGGAGGACCTAGATATTCTTAGAGAGAACATATTAGTAAAATCCACAAATAATCAAATCCACAAAAGTCAAAGCCGCAAATGTGGAGGGATGAGTGTAACTGGATTTCAAAGGATCCGAATAAGATATTTGTGTATGTTTGTCAGCTTTGCTGGCTTAAACCTTCGGCAAAGTTAACACATTAAAATAAAATCTACTTTGCCTTTACATCCTTTTTTACTTGTGTGCTTTTTCGTAGTCTTGCCTGTGCCTCATCCATCCAGTCTTTAGGGTGAACACAAACAGTTATGCCTGATGAACTGTGTAAGTTCTTTGACATAGTTTACCTTTGTTACATGCCCCCAGGTTTTAACCGCAACATCCACAACTCATATCAAAATCCATAATTTTGGGCCCAAAAACTGCCTTCAATTTACACATGAGGTTGACTTATATATGAGTATATACAGTAATCCAATCAGACACTTTATCTAATACATTGTAATCCAATACATTGCAATGACTATTTAAATATCTCTCTCTCTCTCTCTCTCTCTGTGTGTGTGTGTGTGTGTGTTTGGCATAATAGTATTTAGGTGTAAAATAAAAATAATAGCTAGATAGCTAGACAGAGAGACAGAACAAATGCTCTATGTAAAAGCATAGCCCAAGGAATGTTGATGCCTAAGACAAAAAAATGCAAAAAATAATCCTTCAGATGCACTTGTAATAGAGAAAATGTCTTGCACAATCCTTATTGCAACAAAGAGGAGTTCCGAAATAGCAGTATCATGTCCAAGCATAGTTCTTATGAATTAACTTCCCAGTCATCTTTGCCACCATGATAAAAATCAGGAGTTTGGAAAAGTTACTACAGTACTTTGGGATACAATCCCAGAATCCCCTAACCAATATATCCAAGAAAGGCCTCTCTGAGACTATTTGTAGAAAAAATATCCACAAGCACCAGGGCAGAATTTCACTCAGCATTTAGTTTCTCTGTACATGTAGCATTCGAACATAATTGAGGATAAACTATAACTAACTTTAGCTAAGGCTGTACACCATCTGGGCTGGCTACAGGAGTAAATACTTAACTTCCAGACTGGAGTAAATTGAAAGAACCACTGATGTCAGGAAGGAGTTGTCTTGTTAAGCTTCAGACTTTATAACAAAAAACTTACCAAATAGAGACTGTGCAGATCATTCTCTAGGACAAAGCTCTTCATCGCTCTCTGAAGATCAGCAAAAATTTCTAGTGCTGCTGTGGGTGAAAATGAGGAGAACAGAGTAGCACGGCCAAGCTGTGTTGCAGAATAAATTTCTGTCAAGAGAAACATATTTGTCATATTTAAATGTTTCACTGTTCATTTGATTAAAATATTAATTTGTGTTTTTCTGCAACAGACTAATATAGCAACCCTTTGAATACCAAGTTTTTCTAAATTTTCATAATAGAAAACTATGACAGTAGGATGAACAACAAACTGAAGGCTGAAGTGAGTCCAATGAAATGTGTTGTCATACACATGGCTTCTCAAGAGACAAACACAGCAATGTAATATGAATCAGGAACTTAATTCGCCACAAATATGCTTAATCTCCATATTTGCAGTAAAAACAAGAGCATGTGATTCAAATGCAAATCAGCATTTACCTTTGCCGACATCAGAGACTGAAATAAAGATGAATTCATTGTCAAGTAGCCACTTCACACAAGCATCGATAGACCCAAGACAAGTTCCCTCTTGCTCTCTCTCAGTATCCTGGAAATCTTTCAAAGTAGCTCCAAGAAGTGTACAGGAAGCATAATGCTTGATGTCATCTGGAGAGTTAGCTACACCATTTACTATGATCTGTTAGAATAAGAATTTAAAATAATAATCATACTTGTAAAATGATACTGCAGTCAATTTGAAGTGGGACTCTTTTGGGACAGGGATGACAGACACAGTGCCCTTCTAAAAATTATTGATGCACCAATAATATTTGTGAATAATGCAGCTGCTGTGACATTCACTCATACGCTCATACTTTTACACCCATGGAGTAACGGCTCCCCAATATTTATTTTTCCAGAATAGTGAATAACAGATAACTTATCTTAGAACAGTTACAGAATTTGCTGGATCTTTGCTTTAGAAACAGGATATATAAGATAACATGGTTTATCAACTATTAGCAACGATAATTAAATGTAAATTTCAATTTCAGAAGTAGCATACTAGTGAATATCAGCGGGGGACAGTTGTTTCACATTGTCACATATGTCTAAGGTAGGTTGGAAGAAAACACACCCCAAAAAACCAAAACCTCTAGGCTTTTTGGTTTAACTGGAGGTTTTTTTGGATTAAACTAGGTTTTTGCCTTAATGTTTAAATGAAAAAAACTGAATCCTGCTTATTATATTAATACTGTGAAACATTATTTTATGCACTACCAAGCTTGATCAACCATGCTTTAATGCTTTCTAATATTAACAATCCAAAGTTTAGACTTTGATATGATTTATATCTCAATAAAACACCAATTTTACTGCTTATTATTCCTATTAAACCCGAGTATATGTAGACTATATATAATAAAACATACAAAGTATTCTCAGAGATAGATGAAAACAGGAATGTTAACATTAAGCATTAGTCCTACTTACTACTTATAATTAAATCTGAACAAATAGTAATACACAAATGCAAAAGCATTTTCAGAGAAACACACACAAAAAAAGAAGTTAATCATTAGCACTGGTATTAAACACTTTGAATAAAAATACTAGTTTAGACGCCTTTCCAATATTATGATCACTAAAATAATAATTGTTCTTTATAAAGTGCTTTTTTAAAGCAAGATGTTTTGGTTGAACTTATGTTAATTGGGTATTTGTTTCTAAATGGCATTTCTTGCACTATAAAAAAAATCAGTCATTGTTCCGTTAAGAGGATTGGAAAATAGTAATAATAGCCAAATATTTTTTTAAATGAATAATCATTTTTTTAAAAAAACAGGAGTGTTTTTTTAAAGTCTTTAGTTTAAACCCAACCCTGTCCTAAGGTTCTTGAACATTCTGAGCCAGCTATGCATTAAGGGAATGTAACTGTAAGATTTCTCCAAGACAATTGTAGATCAAATGATATGCACTTAATTACAAAAAGCAAGCTTTTACTACATAAGGAATAGCATTTACTTGTCCTTCTAATGTGGAGATAGCATCATCAGGACAAAGGCAATAAATCATATCAGCAATTTAAAAATCCATTTGGCAGCTCTGCCTGATAACAATATACCAGAATGGGAAGTCATAAACCAGTACACCTCATTAAAGTCATTAAAGCTCTGTACAGACCGGCCTGAAAGGCCAGCCTGGGGTCAGAGTTGGGGCGTCATGTCGAGATGACGCTCCCCCTAACTCTGCCCCCAGGGTGCCATGATGCCACGCACTGCTCTTAACCAGCATATGATCATGACACTCCTCTGGCGCTGCATCCATACAACTCAACCTCAAAGGAGCCCCATATAGCTGCTTTTGCAGCTCCTTTTTGCACCCTCGAAAGGCTGGATCGGGGTCACAGTGTGAGGTTGCTGCGGCCCCATCCTTTGGGGTGGTCTGTTGAGCCCCAAATTACTTTAAAAGAGTTGTGAAACTGCCATCGCTGTTTGTGCACTGTGGCACGCTCGTGCCATCATGGTGGTCCCTATGTGGACGGTGCCATACCATGATGGCGCCAACAGTGTGCGGTAGGGCTCGGGAGCATGTGGACGCTCCGCACTCCCGAGCCCTAAAATCAGCCCCAGACTGCCGCTTTCCAGCAGTTTGTACCAGCCCTAATTTACAGCAGCAGTAAAACTTTATATTGACTGTGGATCTGGAGAAGAGGGAGGATTTCCAAAAACATTCAGTGGTCCCACAACCAAAAAACTTAAAAGCAATAACTATTCATGTGTGTTCTGTGAGTAGAGGCTTATTCTCTTGTCATTTCTATTACATACCTCAAGGATTGCCCGTAACATACTGGAAGTAATCCCCTCTCCTTCATGGCTGAACAAACAGCTGCGCACTGGCTTGAGTTGACCCTGAAGAAGAGTAATGCCTTTTGATTTCTCAGCAGCCTTGCAAACCAGAATGCTTTCACCTAGCAACACATATCATTTGAAACTATGACAGAGGAAATTTGTATTGATTTAATAACAAGTGCATGCAGAGATCATAATGTGCATTTTTAACAACTAAGCAGCCTCACTACCAAATTAATGTTAGAAAGGATCATAAGGGTATAAAGGACTGCTACAGTTTGTGTATTTTGTCTCATAAGAAAACTTGACTCCTACAGATACCATTTGCAAAGCAAGTAACATGTGGTAAAGCCTTGGCAGATTTATCATTTGGAATTATAGGTTGAGCACAACTTGTAGTCTTCAACTATAATAGGTAACAGGCACACTAGTACTGACTGGATATTCACTTCATCTTACTTTGCATACAATTGCAGCACAAAATGAGAATATGGAAACTAGAAAAGGAACAAATCCAACATTGTCAATGGCTTGTTCTACTGACCTCCTTTTGTTTAACCATGATCAAATATGCTATCTTTTTCCTCTTTTATTATATTTGCTTTCTGCCTTCCCTTCATAGGAGTCAGGGTCATGTCAGTCAGAAGTTGGAGGATGGAAAACAAGCAGTCATAACAATGGCATCGATCAAAACTGTTCAGGAATTAAGACTATTTAATCAATTCTGTTTGTGGTAAGAAGAAGCAGTTTCAAGCTGTACAACTTCTGAATAAAACTAGATTCTGACATCTTCTTGGAATTATTAATGTAACTCCTTTTTTGTTTGCAAAGCGATCTAATACCGATACTGGAATACTAGTATTCCATATTAACAGAGCTATGTCTCTGAATGCTTTTTTGTTATTGTTCTAATGAATTAATGCTTACACAAATGACAAACTGGCCAAGGTGTTGGTAGGGAAAGCGTGGAATGCAAATCCTACAAAAGATCCAAGAAAAACAAGCAATGTATGCAAAAATGTGACAAAATCTGATGGAGTTTGAGATAAAATAAACTTAAAGTATTCCTTTCAGATTTTATGATACAAAATGGCTAGAGAAAACAGCTTTACATTATATAGTTTGATACGTATTCACGTTTTGCCTCAGAATGTGTTGCTGGGAAACTTTTGAACTTTTCTATCTAATATTTCTATTTTAAGGAACCATTAGAATTTCCCTTATTGTATTTGGAGGCAGGGAATCTTCCGTTCCATGTTTGACAAACAGTGGCATATCTACTGTTATTTTGCTCATTTTTTAAAGACCTTTGAGTATTCCTTTCAATCAATATCAACCTTCTGATAAAATGGGAATTAGAAATCTTATGGCATAATTTGTTGAGTCTTTCATTGCACTTACCTATGGTATCTACTCCTTTCCTTCCAGCTCTCCCAGCCATCTGTTTGTATGTCAAGACATCCAACAATCTGTTACCAAACATAGGAGTTCGGATAATTACACGACGGGCTGGCAGATTCACTCCAGAAGAAAGAGTAGAAGTTGCTACTAATACTCGAAGCACTCCTTGACGAAAAGCTACTTCAATTATATCTCGTTCATCAAATGTAAGACCTGAAATGCAATTAAAATTAATACTCATTAAACATTGGCAGTATCAACCAATACTAATAACAGAAAAACCAGTGAAATAATTTCATCCAGAGAGTTAGTCAAACTGTTCCTGGCTAATTTTTTAAAGATAATATACTGTAATAGAAACAGTGTTATTTAGATCTGCCATTTTCTTGCAACAAAACATAACTAAACAACAAAACTGAACAACAAAACTGAACATTGATTTACAGTATAATTAAAGCCATTCTATCGATATACAACTTTAATGTTCCTACTTGACAGAGTACATTGCTAGACCTTCGCCCTGATGAACTGACATTTATCAGCAGGATGCAGTCTGCATGTATGAACTTCTACAAAGACAAGCACCACATCTGAAGCAATACAAAATTCTACAGTGTTTAATTCATGATGCATAATTCACTCAGTAATGACATCATTGAGGGAAATCATGAATGTGTCAGTTACTCACATGAGTCATGGGAGTGCATGCATATGCTCTCTCAGATATATGTATACTGATGAGCATAGTTATATAATATATGATAACAAAAAATATACCTGCATGGTGAAAAGCAACGCCCCATTTTATTGTTCGCTGAAGCACACAGTCCAAGCCAGAAGGAGAATTCTTTAGCTGACTCATCAACAGATCTATCCTCGGCATGTCTAGTGTAACTGGAGCAAGCGTAGAAATCTTCTGAAGATCTTTGGATAGGGAAAAACACCTTAAAATTTTGACTATGGACTCTAATTGTTTTCTTTTTTTTCAACCCCTTCTTTAACTTACAATTCTGCTGGAGATTATAAAACTCCCTGGCAATGATGTCTGCTAGTTTCTCACACCAGTTCTTTGATGGGCAGAAAACAAGAACAGAATGGCCATCTTGAACTGTCTCATAACACAGAGTCACCACGTGATCCTCATCATTCTAAATTGAAACAGACAATATTTTTAGCAAGCGAGTTTTGTATTTGTGTGGAAGTGATGCTCTTGCAGCCTGTTCAGCCCCTTCATGGACTTCTTCACAGACTTCCAACTTGTAAGGATGAGTGCTACTGCTATGTAGGCCAATCTGCACCACCAGCTCATAGGTGGGAGGTATTGAGAAGACTATGGGAAACCTGAGACTGGGTAAAGTACAAATATTTAACTGGAAAAATGTAAAAGTTATCTATAGGTTTATAAATCTATCAGAGATTTAAGTTAGTAAGATTCTGTAATAACATTTTAGAATTATTTTTGAAATAATAATGTATTATTAATAATATTAAATATAATAATAATAATATTTTAATAATAGATATTATTAAAATACACACATCACAATATTTCTTAACTGAAATAAATATGCATATTAAAAATGTTAGTAGTGCCTTTTTGCATGACATACAAGTGTCCATTTGTGTTTACACTCCCAGTAAAAATTAATTATTAAAGTTGCTATCTCATATTCACTCACAATCACAAAAGACACCACTGAACTCAATAGGCTGAATTTAGAATTGCACTATAAATTTTCTACGCCTATTCTTGTCTCAGGGAACCTAGTCTTGAATCCCCACCACCACACAACACACATTCTGCTAACAGGCAATTTGTCACACTTTGCACATTTCTCACCAATCCAATAACCTTTTAATTAACCACAAGTGGACTAATTCAGCTTACTGAATTTAACCCAGCTTACTTTCAAAGGCTGTCAGCTTTTAACTTTATTTTTTTCATTACCATTCCCCCATGTTTAAAACCCTACATAGAGTCCAGGTTACCTACAGGATCACCTCTTCCCATATAGTCCTCCCCATACACTCAGGGTCTCTGGGGGACATTTACTCCAGTCAGCCAGGACTAGGCTGGTGACTGTCAGATAGAGGACATTTTCTTCAGCCACCCCTAGACTGTTTAAACATAAATTGTTTTAATACGTATGTGTCCTGTTTGTTCTAAACTGACATGTTTTAACTTCAGCCACCTAGACTGGCCAGAAGAAATTCAATAGCTGAATATGCTATCTGAATTCAAAACAGTATTGAAGACTAATCTCTTCTGCCAGGCTTATCCAGACTATTTCTAAAACTGTAAATTTTAAATGATGAATTATAAATGTAGATTTTTTTAATACAGTACATGTGTCTTGTTTGTTCTTTTAAACCGATGTATTTTTAACTGAATTGTGTTTTTAACTGATGCATATTTGTCTGTTGTTGTTCCTCGCCTCAATCCATGAAGAGAGGCAGGTAAGAAATAATAACAATTATTATTGTTGCTGTTATTGTTCCTAAGTAGGTCACTTCCTAGTTGACACCGAGACTGAGATCCTATATGTAGCTGACATATCTAGTTCTACATCTTCACATTTCCCAGCACCATCAAGCCCTAAGAGGGACCCCAGTGCTGTCACTAACTAGTAAGGAAGGAGAGATACAATTCAAATGATAAAGAAGCTGCTGGTCTCAACTCGACTGGGGTAGAAATGAGGTGGATCTCTCAAATGGAGTGCAACCACCTTTTCCCCAGTAGCTCAGAGCAGCCAGACCTGGGGCTTGATGCTACTGGGTCGGGAGGTTTTTGGATGGAGAAAAAGAATAGCTCTCTGTACCTCATCCACAATGATCCACACCTAGAATGAAAAGGAGGGTTTACAACACTTAATAGAAGCTCTTCATGCTGTAAAATTTCCTCAAGGGCCAACTTACAAATAGTGAACTAATCCCATTAATCACAAACATGTTTTCCATTCATATAAAAAGTAAAATCTGCCTCTTTCATTAAAAAATAAATTCATAGTGGAAGTAGAATGAAAGGCTTTTAAAAGTTTTTGAACAGTTTCACCCTGTCTAAGTCCCTCAGTTGAAAATAATGTTTCTCCTTTTATGGTGCTCTGGTGGTAAAACGCCACACCACCAGAGTGCCTGAAAGCCGGTTCACATGTGGGCAGCCAGGCAGCTGGCAGCCAGCTTCCAGGTGGCTTCAGAACATGCGGTGTCAAAACACCACACTCTGAAGCAGCCCAGACACTGGCACAAAGACGTGGCCTGCTTCGCCCCTACCTCCAGTTTTATCAACTTAGATCAGTGATGGCAAACCTTTTTGCGGCCGAGTGCCCCAATTAAGTTTTTCCAGCACCAGATGTTACCCAATGCCGGGGGCAGAACATCCAGGGTGGGACCTCTCCCCTGCGTCTTTCTCAGCCTCCTTCTGTCTCCACAGATGCAGTCTGGGAGGTTCAGGAACAGGCCCACACCTGTTCCTCCTTCTCCTCCCGTACCTTTCCCAGCCTCCAACTGCCTCCAGAGAGGCCAGGAAAGGTCTGGGAGGGGGAGCAACAGGCCTTCCTTCTTCTCCCCATGCCTTTCCCAGCTTCCAGCAGCCTCTGGGGTATAAAAGGAGGAAGAACAGTGTTTCTCTCCGCTGGGTGCCGGGTCAAACGGCATTGTATGCCATCCTTGGCACACGTGCCATAGGTTCACCATTATGGACTTAGATGATCAGTAACAGAATAATGCCAGTCTGACAGAATTGTGCCTGAAGCCAGCCAGAAATATCTAGTGTCCTGTGTACCTCTCCAGTCCACTATTTGAAATTTTCTGAATAAAGTAGGAATACTGTAGTTTATTTTGGTTGAATAAGCATTTTTTAAGGCTGGGTGATGTGTTACCCAATCAAAGCTTCAGTTTCAATCTTAAACACAATTTTTGTTGTTTTCGTGGTATGCCTTCAAGACACTTCCGACATGGTAACCATTAAATGACTCTATTACAGGGGTTTCTTGGCAAGATTTGTTCAGAGGAAGTTTGCATTTGCCTTCCTCTGAGAGTGAAAAAAATGTGAGGCCACTTAGTGGATTTCCATGGCTGTCTAAGGTCACCTAGTAGATTTCCACGGCTGACCCAGGCTTTGAAACCTAGTCTCCAGAATTGTAGTCCAAACTATTCAAACTACTATGCCATGCTAGGTGTCTTAAAACCTTACATATCTATTAATAAAATATCTCATCTTATATCTATGTAAAGCAGTATTTTTCTAAATAGGATGATTCTTTGTGCTATAAGCTTACCTTTATATGAATCAGAGGCTGAATTTCTCTCAAAGCTTTAATTGAATCATCATAAATCTTGCTGCCAATTTTCACCTGTTCCATAAGTGGCACTGGACGGAAGTCTGTGTGATATAGCTCTGCATTTAACCAGGAGGCCAGCAGACCCAGATTAGGAATGGTAGCACTCATACCAACAATTTGTATCCCATTAGAGAGAGGGGTGCCCATGCTTGTTTGTCTATAAGAGGGAGGGAAACACACAGCCAAAACATATTTGAATACTGAACAAAGTCACCCCATTGTATAACCACTGAGACTCATGCATGATGATCAATGAGTTTAAAAGGGATCTACACAAACTTCTAAAAGACAAACCAGTATTTTCTAAATCAGGGATTTGCAACATGCTATCCTCAATCTCTGTTAGACTTCAGCTCCTTTAATCCTGGACTACTAGCCATTGTGTCTTGGGTTTGTAGAAGATAAGGTCCATCTGGAGGGCAGAAGAGTTGGCTACCCCACAGCTTAAAGGGATGCCAGTTGGAGAAATATTCAAATATTCAGTTTATTTACTTCATATTCTGCTTGCAGGTTTCCAGGAAACAGCCAACCAACCACTACTGAAAAATAGAGTACTGTGGTGCAAATGAACACGGACTTTACTTTAATATACTTGTTACTTTCTAATACAGCAAAGGCAGGTAAACTATGACTCTCCAGATATTGTCTGGCTACTGCTTTCATCATCACAGACTACTGGCTAGTCATTCTTGGAACTGCCTCTTGTTGCCCTTTACTCAGGCATCAAAAATTTCTGCTGTTTAGTCAAAAGAAGCTCAACTACCTGCAAGATCAATCTGGGCTTTTGTTACTAAACAAAAGCAAAAAGCAGAGTTGGATGCAATTAAGGTACAGAACAGCCCCTTTCCCTTCTACATGTACTCTCTCCCTTCCTCAACTTCTATCTCCACTTACAGGATTCTCCTATATTGGTCAGCAAGCATCACATGAGCATCGACATAACTTTCACTAACAAGTCTTCTGGTGTTCATCTGCCACTTCTGACAATAATTCATAGTGATAGGAAGCCAGCTGTTACAGATATGTACATCTCTGTTCTTCCTTATTGTTTCTTTACCTTTTTACAAAGGTCACTGCCAGAGGAACTGGACAACCAAAGCAACTGGAGTTTCACTGTCCAGGACTATTCACCAAATTCTTCTATGAAAAAAAAACTGGAAAAAGAAAATTCTCCCCCTGGCATGGCATCTGACGTCTGTTCATTCATTCTGTCATGCTGCTTCTCAGACAACCAACAAGTACTCTTTTCTTCCTTTACAAATATTTTTATACAGCTTGTCAGGTATACCAAGTGTGAAAAGCAAGAGCTTCTGCATGTTTTCTGTAAAGAAGGACCCATTGGCGGCTAGGGAGAGGGGTCTACATAAAATCATAGAATTGGAAGAGACCACAAGGCCACTCAGTTGAACTCCCTGCCATGCAGGAATACACAATCAAAGCACCCCTGACAGACGGCCATCCATGCTCTGTTTAAAAACCTCCAAAGAAGGGGACTCTACTACACTATGAGGAAGTGTTTTCCACTGTCAAACAGCTCTTACTGTCAGGAAGTTCCTCCTAATGTTGAGCTGGAATCTAATTTCCTGTAGTTTGAATCCTTTGCTCTGTGTCCCAGACTCTGGAGCAGAAGAAAAGAAGCTTGTTTCATCTTCAGTATGACATCCTTTCAAACACATGGCTATAATGCCATCCCTTAACCTTCTTTTCCCCAGGCTAAACATTCCTGGCTCCCTAAACTGCACTTCACAGGGTTTGGTGGTTTCCAGACCCATTTGGTTGCCCTCCTCTGGACACATCCCAGCTTGTCGAGATCCTTCTTGAACTGTGGTGACCAAAACTAGACACAATATTCTAGGTGAGGTTTGACCAAAGCAGAATAGATTGGCATTATTACTTCCCTTGATCTAGACCAGTGGTTCCCAAACTTTGATCCTCCAGATAGTTTTGGACTTCAGCTCCCAGAAGCCCCAGCCATCTCGTCCAATGGTCAGGAATTCTGGAATCTGAAGTCCAAATCACTTGGACAACCAACGTATGTTGAACCACTGATCTAAATACTATACTCCTATTGATGTAGCCTAGAATTACATTTGCTTTCTTAGCTGCCGCACCATGTTGCTGACTCATGTTCAACTTGAGGTCTACTAAGACTCCTAGCCTCCTTTCATATGTACTGCCATCAAGCCAGGTGTCATCCATCCTACATCTGTGCATTTTATTCTTGTCCAGAGCCTCTTCAAACGTGGTAGCATTACTGTACAGTCTGAAAGTGTTAGTCCAAAGAGAGAAGGTATACCATGATCTTGGACATTCCCACAGCATATCCTGAATTTCAACACTCTGCAGTAATCTCTAAAGTGATCCCAATATTTTCATCTTTTCTGTTAGATATGATGCTTGTGGCTGAAGAGAAATGTTGACAAATCAGATTTCCTACTAAAAACCTGAGGACTGGAGAACTGAAATTAAACTGAAATGTCCTAAAAGTTGATTTTAAAGTGAGCTTTTAAAAACAGAACTATGTCACATTCCTGTTGGAGAGTTCACCTAAATCAGCATGCAAAGGGATATTCCAGACTACGTCTTTGAATTCTTTATCCAAGTCAGTTCACTTGGCCTGAATCCATGCCAAAATGATCCACCTAGAAAAGATAACTAAATGGAACTGGTAATTTAACAGAAGTCAAGATGACAGGCAGCCGGTATGCAGTACAAGGCTATCGTGTTAGCAGGTCAGTACATTGAAAGGGATGACGCATCCAAAATCTCATTGCCAAAGGAGCCTTTTAAACATTTTAATCTGACACAGAAAACCTAATTTATATTTTGTTTTAAAATGAAGAGGTTTCAGATCTTAAAGAGATGAATGTTCGCCTTAATAATTTTTACTCACTTGTTCATTCTTTCAGCCAAAAAGCTAATTTTTGTCAGCAGGAGCTCCAGGAGATAGCCTCTTTGAGAATCTCCCAACATGTGCAACTCATCCACAACCACTATTCCTATTAAACAGAGGGAAGAGGTTTACAGGCATTTCATTTATTATCCTTTTAAAACTGTTGTTTAAAGCACATTCTAAAGCACACATACGTTTAAAAAAAGTTTATTATAATTTGCACAGAGACAAGAGAAACTAACTAGACTGAAACTGAATAAAGCCCCACCCCAGTTAACTATACTTTTGAATTTTGACAATCATTCAAAATACACTTGCCCTTCCCTGTTCGTGGACTTCCCATTTGCATTTTGAATTTCCACAGACGGGAAACCAGGAGGGAGCGTGCCACTATTATACGGAATGGGACTTGAATATCAGTAATTTTTTTTTTTTTGTTGGGGGGGGGGGGGGGGGTTCAGAACGGATCCCCAGTGAACTGGGAGGGACGACTGTATTTTAGTTTCTATACTGTCTAAAATATTAAAATATCTAATTTCAGATACAAAGAAACCATAAGTTTCTTAAAATATCCCCAGTTGAAAGAACGTATTAGGAAAATTACAAACTTGATCAATTTTGTGTTGCCATTTTCATTGTTGTTATGTTTAGTAAATCCTCCAGAGTACACTGGACAGCCGAAAGAAATATCAAAAACAAACTAATATACCAGGGTTGGATTGCTAAACAAGAATCATTTGATCTGGGGATGGGACACCTTCCTATTTAATAGACAAGTAGGATAAGGGAACCTTTTATTTTTCTCAATATTGAATATGTGAAAATTTTAGGGCAGTTTTTCTGAGACTATTCTGGTTATGAACCTCTCACATCAATCTGCATATGTGACAGCTGAGAAGTTTCCTATAGGTCAGAAAAGCAACGTAACATTAAGATATCTAAAAAGGAAGAGCTGCATTAATAAACTGATAGTTACATCCAAAAAAAAGGGGGGGGGGGGTGTGTGTGTATGTGTGTGTGAGAGAGAGACTTAGGTTCACCAAACACATTCTACAATTCATTCCAATCATCCTTCAGGGTATATGCTAAACTACAATTTGTTTTTTATTTCTATTACCAATTTGCAAATAGTCTGTAAAGCAGGTGTTTGAAGTTCAAAAGAAGAACTGTTATAAATTGATGTATTATGTTGAAGTGTGACTCCTTAATGTGGCAAATTAATGTACAGTATTTACTCCTTCACAGAATATTTGGCAAACAAGTAGAGTGTATCCTTGCAATGCAGAATGTTTTTCTGAGCAGATAAACAGATCAATGTTCATTATAATTTCTTCATAGTTGTATTCTGCCCTTCTTTTTCTACCTCTGAAAACAGGTGCTGTTGTATGTTTTTAATGGATAAAAAACATTTTTATTAATCCTTTCCATATTTTGCATACTTCTATAAATTATGCATTCTAACATGACTATGCAGTCTGAACATTTCGTTTCCCTTTTCGTTGTATGTTACTGAATTCTTCTTAGAAATCATGTTTCTCTAAGACATAAATACTATTTTATGTGTCTTTATGCAGGTATCATGTCCATAGGCTCTTCCAAAATACATTTGTATGCATAAGGCTACAATAGTGGAGTAGGCACCACTTTACTTTACTTCCATGTAAAAACATGGAAAGCCTGCAAAACCATTTAAATCCACAGGTTACTTCCTAACACAATTCTTTGGAACTGAAAGCTGGTAGCCTAGCTGTGCTAAATAATCAAATGTAGACATGTCAATAGATTTAAACATAAAATTTTGTCATGTATCCAGGACTAGCATATTCAAATTTGAGAGATATGTTATTGTTGTGTGCCTTCAAGTCATTTCTGACTTATGGAGACCCTAAGGTGCCCCCATCTTGGGGTTTTCTGGGGCTGAGTGTGTTGATGCACCCAAGGTCACCCAGTGGATTTCCAATGCCAAGCAGGAAATAAAACCCAGGTCCCCAGTGTCATAGTGCAACACTCAAGCCAGTATGCCACACTCGTTCCTTTGAGGATATATGTTCTAGCATATAATTTTTAAATCAGATTATTTGTATACAATCCCAATTGTTATTGAAATATAAACTGTACAGGTGGGCACACAACAGCAACAACAGGTGGTCAAGTAGTAAACCATTTAGTTTCTCACTTGCTGACATTATTGAATTGTTCTCATAGCTTACCTAGCGAGTCCAGTGCTTTCTCTTCTATGAGTCTGTTGATCAGACCATTGGCTCTCTCAATGGTACAGACAGCAACATCCAGGGCAGAAAAGCGGACAGCAGGAGAGATACTTCCTACATAAGCTTCTACTTGCACACCTGCTTCTCGGAAGATAGCCTATTTGCCAGAGATAAGATACATATTCACTGTCACAGATTTACATTAAAAAATTACAGTCATAAAATATAAAGTGAAAAACATATAAATACATGAAGCATAAAGAGAGAATCAAGAGATAAAAATCAACACAGGTTTCATCTGATTGGATGTCAGCCCACTAAGACAAAAACTTACTAAAGAACATTTTAACTAATCGCTAGAAAGGAGCCAGAACCAGATGTCACATATTCCCCATATTGTGATTAGTGGAAAGACCAGTGAAACATTTCCAGCTCAATTCTTTCCAACCAGTACAAGTTTTTATATAAAAAATGCTTAATGGGTCACAGTTAAGAAGCTAAAAAGAGAGATAATAAAATGGTTAAAACTCAAAAGAGATATCATAGATAGTTTAATAACTGAGGGCCTGAACAGACTGTCCAAAATAAAGCTGTTTCAAGTCACTTTGGAAGTATGCTGTTTAAATTCTGCATATGGGCTGGAGCGCAGCTTTGGCACAGCTTCTGGCCTCTTAAGATGTGTATGTCATTTAAACAGCATACCTCCAAAGTGACCTGAAGACGCTTTATTTTGGCCTGTCTGTTCTGGCCCTAACTCTTAAATTAAAAGTTGACTGGGGCTCAATGAAGCCTCTTGTCATGTGGATTTATTTCACAGATTGTCAAAAAGTGAGTGGCTCTTAGGCATACAAATCCTATAAGAAAACTCAAAAATACAGACAAAAATGTCAAAATACTCCTAACTAAAAAAATTTCATGAGCCTATGTTATTAGACCTGGCGAGAGGAACTATTCCATTTATATGAAAACTTGTTATGTGAACTGCTCTTCCCTCTGATTCATTCACCTGCTTCTTGGCCGGGCCGCTGGCCACCAGCCAAACCACTACTAGAAGTATGATACTGCTGCCTCTGGACAGCCTGTTCAGGGTCTGGTGCAGCTGTGGGGCGAACAAGAAAGAGAGGCGATGCATTTTCCTGTTTGCCCAGCAACTACGCCAGTCCCACCGGTTATACTGCCCCAGTGGCTGCACAGCACCACCCCTGGGATACATTTCCCATACCTCTCTTAATGACACCCCTGATTGTCTGTAAACCAGGAGTGGGCAACTGTAGTGGGTTATGGAGCTAATTTTCTGCCCCAGGAACCACAGGGAATGCCAAAAGCAACAGGGGGAGTCAATTTCCCATTCTAAAAGACAGTCTTTATACATCTGGCCCTTCATATCCACAGGGTTTCCATTCCACACACACACACCATGAGATAGCAAATTTTGCAGGACCTCAATCTGCAACATGTGCACAACAGCATTGACATGGCCATGTGCACATGCCACCACTGAGGAAAAAGAGCCAACTGTATAATGTTAAACAGCACTGGGGGGGGGGGACAAACAACCTATTTAGAAGATGAATCATCATTCCTAGATACTTCCAGGAAAATCAATTCATCCTGTTGAGGAAGGACAGAAAAAGGAACTGGAAAAACAGATTAAGGGGATACATATGGTTTTAGAGCTACATTTTGTCCACTCCTGCTGTAAACCTTCTTGGAGGGACTAAATTCTGGAGTCTTTGAGACAGAAGAAAACATTTGTAATTTATCCAATTCTCTTACTAGTAATCCAAATAAAAGTTTCAATGCCCTAAGTCTAGATGGGGAACCTGTCACCTTCATCTTAATTTCATGAAGGGCGGCAGAGAGACAGGAGGAGAGAGAAAGAGAGGAGCTGTATTCTTGGAAACTCTGACCCTCTTAGACAGTAACCCCAACATACTAGACCCAGTCTTATTTCTGAACTATAACCTTACTCTACGAAAACTACTTACCTGAAGGTAATATTTTTTTTCTTTTGCCACAGAGATAAAAGGTAGAATGAATAAAGCTTTTTTGCGAGTTTCTAGAACTCTTTTCAGTATAAGTAATTCAGCAACTAGCGTTTTCCCAGCACTTGTAGGAGCTGAAAGTCATTGAAAGAAAGATGTTAACCTGCAATGACTCAAGTTTAAACAAAGCAAGACTACAGATATAAGCTTGATTACTGAGGATTTTCAATATATAAATCAATATAAACAATAAAGAACCAGACATCTCACAGCAGGGCAAGTGTGCATACCTTAGATAAGATAAACCTGCTTTGGGCAAAACTGTGGTGAAATATGATAAATAATAATAATAATGGGCATACTAAAATATGAACAATTTAGTTTTGGGTTTTTTGTTATCTATGATCCAAAACATACTACTAAATAATCAACTTTAAGACCGCTTTAACTGCTCTGGCTCAATCTAGGGAATTCTGGGAGCTGTAGTTATGTGAGACATTTAGCCTTCTCTGTCAGAGCTCTGGTGCCACAATAAACTGCAATTCCCAGAATTCCCTAACACTGAGGCAGGGCAATTAAAGTGGTTTCAAACTGGATTATTTCTGCAGTGTGTTTTGAACCTAAAAAGCTGCTGGCAAAATGTCAGGAATAAACTCTTCCAGAACATGACCACATAGCCCAAAAAAAAACCACCAAAAAACTATAGTTATGATAATCATTCATTAACTGGAATCAAAGCATGCAGCAGTTCCTGACTGTGAACACTTTTGCAGAAGGTGAATAAGAAACATTAGCGTTGCCACTTACTCATTATGAGCTGTGCTTTTTCTAAACTTACAAATTAGCCTTTTGTCAAAATGAAAAGTAACCCCAACTTACCACAGGCAGACAGGCGAACGCTACCTCAACTGACCTTTGATTATTGGGAAATAAATCAGCTCTCCACATTTGCGACTTTGACCTCTGTGGATTTGATTGTTCACAGATTTGATTAACACATTCTCTCTAGGAATCATCTCTAGGTCTTCCAGCATGACTCTGTGGTCAACATCTGCCAGATGTTATGCTGGAGAACCTAGAGATTCTGAGAGAGAATGTTTCTCTAGACATACATCCTCCTTTGCATTTCTATGGTCAATGTCTGACAGATGCTGACCACAGAGTTGCACAGGAGGACCTAGTGATTTCTAGAGAAGTGTTCTCTCAAGTAAGATAAACTGTGTATCTTTATTTGTGGGTTTTCCACTTTCACGGGGCTCCTGTGCCCCTAACCCCAGAGAATGCAGAGGGCCCACTGTACTGGCTTACCTGAGTAGACCAAGTTTTTCCCTTCTAGGACTTGTCCAACCATCAGACACTCCGCTTGCCACTGGAACATTTGAGTTACTCCCAAGCTATGGTATTTCTCCAGGACGGCTTTGGGAAGACCCCAGTTTGCTAAAAGAAGTTTGTCAGCTAAGTCATCTGGAAGACCCACATATGGGAGTTGTCCTAGGTGAAAATTCGGCATCTGTTAGCAACTTCTCCATGGGAGGAGAAATATTGTCGTTAACAAGGCTCCCAAACTCCAGACTCTGCATGAGACTTTAAAAGACTGAAATAAAAGTAGCCCAAACCATCACTGGTTAGACCCCACTTCCTCAAATGCATGGTCTCAGTTCCAGCTCTCAGATACATGCAGGCACAGACACTGGCACAGAACCAAAGTGCTACTAGAAAACAATAAAAAGGTAATTTCTGGCATTTCATGCTCAAATCTAGAAAGCACAAATGGATGCCCCTATGGCCCAAAACACTCCAGAAATAAACCAGTTTGAGACTGCTTTAACTGCCCTTGCTCAATGCTAGGGAATCCTGAGAATTGTAGCTCTCTGACACAGAAGGTAAATGTCTCACAAAACTACAGTTTCCAGAATTCCCTAGCATTCAGCGAAGGCAGTTAAAGCGGTGTCAAACTAAATTATTTCTGAAGTGTGTTTTGGGCCCATGCTATCGTTGTGTGCCTTCAAGTCATTTCTGACTTATGCTGTGGTTGTTTGAGTGTTGGACTATGACTCTGGAGACCAGGGTTTGATTCCATGCTCAGCCACAAAACCCACTGGGTGACCTTGGGCATGTCACACTCTCTCAGCCTCAGGGGAAGGCAATGGCAAGCCCCCTCTGAACAAATCGTGCCATGAAAACCACATGATAGGTTCACCTTAGACGAGCTACCATAAGTCAGAAATGACTTGAAGGTACACAAGATACACACACACACACCTATCATGGGGTTTTCTTGGCAAGGTTTGTTCAGAGGGAGTTTGCCATTGCCTTCCCTTGAGGCTGAGAGAGTGTGACTTGCCCACGGTCATGGTCCTAGCCGTACTACACTAATTGAAAAACGAAAGCAGCAGGGGAAACCACACCATGAAATGCCTCCAAAGCCATGCCATGCCAAGGAGTTAACGGCTGGCATCTTCTAAATGAGCTGGACAGAGGCACCAAGGGATCTGAGGGCACCTTGGAAGGACCCAGGTGGCGACAAGAGGGGGTCTTAAGACCTGTAAGAGTTGGGGGGACCAGTGGTTTGAGGGCTAGACTAGGACTCTGCAGACCAGGGTTCGAATTCCAGCTCAGCCATGGAAATCTAATGGGCAAGTCACACTCTCTCAGGGGATGGCCATGGCAAACCCCCTCTGAAGAAACATGCCAAGGAAGCCCCATGATAGGGTTGCCTGAAAGTTGCCTTAAATCAGAAATGACTTGAAAGCGCACAGCAACAAAGACCAGGGAATTTAAGCAACCTCAGGCAACCAGGGCTGCATCTGCACTGCAGAAATAATCTGGTTTGACACCTCCTTAACTGCCCTGGCTCAATGCTATGGAATTTGTGCCTGTTGTGGCACCAGCAACAAACCACAATCCCCAGGACTCAATGCCATTGAGCCACGGTGGTTAAAGGCTGCGTCCGTACTGCAGAAATGAAGCAGTTTGTCACTGCTTTAACTGCCATGGCTTAAAGCTGTGGAATTCTGGGAACTGTAGTGTTGTGAGACATTGAGCCTTCTCTGTCAGAGGGCTCTGGTGCCACAACAAACTGCAAATCCCAGTATTCCCTAGCCTTGAGCCATGGCAGTTAAAGCAGTATCAAACTGCACGGATTCAGCACTGCAAATGCAACCAAAGCAGTATCAAACCGGATTATTTCTGCAGTGCGGCTGCAACCAAAGTGGTATCGTCAAACCAGATGATTTCCGCGCTGTGGATGCAGCTATAGGTCCAAAACACACTGCAGAAGTAATAAATCCAGCCTGAGACCGCTTTAACTTCCCTGGCTCAGTGCTAGGGAATCCTGGGAAGTGTAGTTTATTGTGGCACCAGAGCTCTCTCTCTCTCTCTCTAACACAGAGAAGGCTCAATGTCTCGGAAAACTACACTTCCCAGAATCCTATAGCTCCCCAGCCATGGCGGTTAAAGTGGCGGATGCTGCAGCCTGACAGTCACGGCCTCGGAGCCCAGTTCCCCCTCAGTGAGGCCCAGTCTTTCCTCACCTGAGGCGGCGGGGCTGCTGAGGCGCCAGTGGCGGGGGTGGGTCAGCCCCGGAGGGGGGCTCAACACGGGGCTCCTCTGGCCCGCTCCCCGAGCAAGGGAAGGGCAGGAGGAAGAAGAAGAAGGGGCCCACGGAGGCGCCTCAGACGACGCCATTTTCCCGCCCAGGCGTTCAAAGAGGGAGGGAGGGCGGCCTGGGCCCTGGGCCTCTCAGGCGCCGCTGAGGGAGGAAGAGAGGCGGGGACTCCCTTCTCTTCGGGAGGAGCTGGCCCTCCTTCCCTTCCCGCCCCGATTCTGAGAAGGCTAGGCCAGTGGGGGTTCCCCCTGTGAAGGAGAATATAGGGGTTCATTAGAAGGACGCACTGAAACAAAGGACAGGATCTATAGGGAATGGTCAAGTCTTCCCCTACGATCCCCTATGGGCAAGTCTTCCCCTATGCTTCCCTATGGTCAGTTATTCCCCAATGATCCCCTATGGGCAAGTCTTCCCCTATGCTTCCCTATGGCCAGTTATTCCCCTACGATCCCCTATGGGCAAGTCTTCCCCTATGCTTCCCTATGGTCAGTTATTCCCCAATGATCCCCTATGGGCAAGTCTTCCCCTATGCTTCCCTATGGTCAGTTAATCCCCAATGATCCCCAATGGGCAAGTCTTCTCCTATCTTTCCCTATG